>NC_090389.1:68833225-69025725 GCF_036365525.1 Heterodontus francisci
ACTGCTAAATTAATGCAGTATTTGGCAAGTACAAAACAAAGTGTTCAGTTGCTCTTACATTATCAATAGTTGGAAATAAAAGCAGGAAATGCAGAACATATGCAAAGCTATTCTGTATAAAAAGAAATGCTAGCATGCCATAAAAATGGTGTAGTGGTTATTTTATATACAGATAATTATTTTTATGAACAGCCTTCTGCTCTGAAGTGCTGCTTTGTGTCCAATCTCAATGCGTCAATCCTTCCTCTTTAAAGTGCTGCTGCATATTCTGCAATCCTGCCTGATTTCCCACCTCCAGTTTGTTGAGTTGCCCAATGAGAAGTACATTTCATACTGGCAATTTGTTGCCCACATTTAATAAAAATCTTAAAGCAAAATCAAATCTCCTTCATATTCCTTCAGGTGGCCTCCACATATTCCCAGCCAAAGGATGCTCCAAAAGAATGTCGTCTCCACTGTACTAATGTTCTGCAATACTGTTTTTTTTTTCAAATTCTAGAGGCAAGTGCTAACTCGGACACCAGGGCACAGTCCTTGTGAACCAAAGTGTTGTCTTCATCGTCCATAGCTTTGTGGGGTTTAACTGGTTGGGAAATATGCTGCTCAAGTGCCTAGGTAGTTGCTGAAAGAAGATAACTATCAGACATCCATGAGTTTGTTCAGCTGTGACTATTTATAGCTGAATGACCTTCCAGACCAATTCAGAGTTAATCGCATATTGGAATTACATAGAGCTCAGACTAGGTCCAGGGATGAGGGATTTTAGCTACAAGATTAGGTTGGAAAAGCTAGGGTTGTTCTCCTTGGAGCACAGGAGATTGAAGGGAGATTTGATAGAGGTGTTCAAAATTAAGACAGGTTCAGATAAGATAGACAAAGAAAAGTTGTTCCCATTAACTGATGGTTCAAGGACTGGGGACACAGATTTAAGGTCTTGGGCAAGACTTGTGGAGGGGATGTGAGGAAGAAATTTTAATAATTTGGCACTCACTGCCTATGAGGGGGGCAGAATTGGAGACTATGAATGATTGCAAAGGAATGGGATGGATCGAAGGAAATAAGCTTACAAGGCCTCAGTGATAGAGCAGGGGAATGGAACTGATTGGATTGCTCTACAGAGAACTGGCATGGACCTAATGAGCCAAATGGCCTACTCCTGTGCTATAATGATGATGACTCTATGACTCGACTTAAGCCCATGATTTTTAAAATATAATGCACGTGCTATTACAAACAAAATTAAAAACCAGTCACACTGCAAATGCAAAATGGAACCTTATAATAAGAACACAACCATACACGTTACTGGGGCAGGATACTGTGTTCCCATTGAACACAATTATGTGTCAACTACTTTATAAATCCAAAGGCCACCGTCAGTAAAATGATATGACATATACTACTCATCAAACTTGTCAGTAATCAATTACAAATTACTTCCCAATAGAACCACAGAAATGGCCTACCAACTGCAGTGTCAGAATCAATGTCAGCATCACTCAGTTGGTAGCACTCTTGACCCATAGAACAGAAGATTATAGGTTCATGCACTACTACAGGTACTTGAGCACAAACTCTAGGCTGAAACATCAGGGCAGATGGCTGTCTTTTAGATGAAAACTTAAACCAAGGCCCTTTGGAACTAGTCAGACCAGGGTATTTCCCCTCATGATTTGGCCAATATTTAACTTTAAATCAACACCATCTAAAACATCCATGACCAATTTACACCTCATTGATGTTTGAGGCATCTGGTACGTGCAAACTGGCGGCACAGTAACTACACTTCAGAATAATTAATTGGCTGTGAAACACATTGGGACATCCTGAAGGTTCAAAAGACATCATGGCCGGAAATTTTCATTGGGCCCCGTCCACCGGCCGAAAAGCACCTCCGCTGGGCATGGAGATCCAGACCGGAGTTTAGGCTCCCCAGGCCCTTAATTGGTCTAGGGCAGGACTTCCACCTCATTGAGGTAGGAAGTCGCGCCTAATGGAGCTGCCGGCCAGTCAACGGGCCGGCAGTTCTTAGTCCCAGCAGCGCCACCAGGAGCGGTGGCCATTGCTGGGACTACACCCAGCTTCAGGAGGAAAATGAAGGACGGCCCCAGAAAAAAGGCAGGGGGCGGTGCCAATGAGAAGGGGCATGTTGTGCACTAGGGGCAGATGGGGCTTCAGGGGCGGCCCTCCATGGGACACAGGGTGCCCGATCAGGAAGGGTCCCCCCCCCAGCCCATAAGAAGGCCACCTAGTTTCATCAGGCAGGCTTTAAGGCTTCAGCCGCAGGCCAGCCAAGGGTAAAATACCCGTGGTGTTGGAAGGAGGTCCTTAAGTGCCAGTTGATTGGCCTGGGGCAGGCGGGCTGCCCCACAAATTTGCAGTGGAGGCAGTAACAGGTCGGCAAGAGCCCTCCCTGCCTCCCACCCCATTTTACGCCCCACCCCCACCAACCCGCTCTTTTGGGGGGCGTAAAATTCCGGCACATATAAATACAAATTCTTTGTTATGGTCTAGGCAGTAGTGAGGAGGTGCTTCGACTTTAGTTGAGACATTAAACTGAGACTTCAGTGTTTCAGGAAAATGCGAAAAGAACCCATGGAACTATTCAAAAAGTTGGGTGTTCTCCTGGTGTCCTGACCAATGTTCCTCCTGCAACCAGTACCACCAAAATATTGATGAACTAATTCTACATCACCTTACCTGTTTGTAGGATGTTACTGGTGCATTTTCCTAACTAACACCAATTGCAATACAAAAGCATTATTTCAACACGGTCACCATGCAAGTACAATTAAATAATATGCAACACAAAAATAGAATGTAAAATGGAATAATTACCCCCTCTTCAATGTACAGTTGGAAAAAAACAGAACAATGACTTGTTTCAAAGCAGTAATATCATTTTGAGGTTGAGTAATGCCTTTGCAATTAATGTTATCTGAAGCCAGAAATAATATTTACTCCTTGTAACCCTCTCTTGTTCTACAATTGTCCAGTTGTATTTTGAGCAATATTTAATGTGATAGAATGATCTGTACAACAATACAAAAATTAGGATAGATAGATTTTTAGCCAGTATGTTAACTAGCCTCATTTATCACCGGCTCAACATAATCTGTATTTATCCAAACCACTTCATTTATAGTTTAAAGTTTGTGTGCAGTTTGCAGAGGCAATGAAACTTGTACTGGCTCATAAATTATGTACATTAGTAGGTAGAGGGGCTTGTAGGTGACACTGTAAATATACTCCAAAAAGCAACTTTTTAACCTATGTTTGAACTTCCTTGTTCTTCCTGTTAATTCTAATTGGAATTGAGAAGCTTTGGGTGATGGATTTCTTTCCTCTGAATAATATAATATTTACATTATGAAATATCTTAATTTCCTAGTATAGTCATGGAAATTCCCTTGGGCGAGTCTTGCTGCCTCCGTTACAGAACTGCTTCTGCAGTGAAAAAAAAAAATCACAAAACACCTAAAATCATTGCTGAAAAAGGACTCCAATATTCATTTATAGATTTCACAGATCAAAGAACGGATCTTATTACAGACCTAATATACTTAAGATTACTACAGCCATCAGTTGTTTTTATAGCTTTCTCATCACCATAAAGGAATTCTATTTGCAAACCATTTTTTAAAAAAAACATGTCCGTGTGGTTCCGTCTGCACTTAAAATTATTTTGAGTGCATTTATACTGCAGCTACCAGTATGACATGTGCATATGGAATATAGGAGGACAAGGAGGAGGAGGAGGAATAGCAGAAACAAGTATTTGTACAACACTATTAACATATAAAAACATCCCAGAATACTACATAATGGAAATAGATAAAGAACAGACACCAAAGCAGGAAAGAGATTAGGAAGGTTGACCAAAAGCTTGTCCAAAGTTTTGAGTAGGTTTTTTTTCCATAAAAAGGATATTGAGAGATAAGTGCAAAAGGTGATGAGGGAGATGCCAAGGCAACTGAAGGCTCGGTCATGCAAAAGGAGTTGGAGATTCCAGAAATCAGAAGATCAAAAGGTATGTAGAAATCAGGTGGAAATTAGAGGTAGAACCAAATATAGTGGATTCTGGAAATCTGAAGTAAAAACAGAAAGTGCTGGAAATACTCAGCAGGTCTGGCAGCATCTGTGGACTGAGAAACCGAGTTAACGTTTCAGGTCGATGGCCTTTCATCAGAACCCTGAAGAAAGGTCATCGACCTGAAACGTTAACTCGGTTTCTCTCTCCACAGATGCTGCCAGACCTGCTGAGTATTTCCAGCACTTTCTGTTTTTATTATTGGAAATTAGAGGTGGGATGGGATGAGGTCATAGTATTTGAAGGTCAGAATGAAAATTTAAGCTTAATGCACTGAAAGACAGGGGGCTGAATTTTACACCCCCCTGAACAGCAGGATGGTGGCGGGTGGGGAGGGTTGGTGGGGTGGCTTAAAATGGAGCGGGAGGCTCCGGGGGCTCTTCCCGACCCATTCTCTCCTCCGCCACCACTTTACGAGGATGGCGGCGGTGAGAAACAGCCCGCCCACCCCAGGCCAATCAAGGCCCTTGTGGCTAGTTAACGACCACGTAAGGGCTTTTGCCCGCCGCCACACGGATTTTATGCGTGGCAAGTAGGTGTCCTAGATCTGAGAGAAGCCGCCTGACAAAAGCTGGTGGCTCTGACGGCCCGGGAGGGGGGAGGGCTCTCATGATCGGGCACTCTGTGCCCGATAGAAGGCTGTCCCTGTTGCCCCAACTACCCCCAACATGCCCCCCAGTCGACCACCCTTGCCTCACCAGGGCCCGACCAATTACTCCCGGTGAGGCAACCGAAACTTACTTTTGTTCCAGCTCCCCGACATCTTTTTTCGAGCTGGGCTGTAGTCCCAGCAGTTGCCACTGCTCCCTGTGGCGCTGCTGGGACAGTTAGCTGCCAGCCCACTGATTGGCCAGCAGCTCTATTCGGCGGGACTTCCTACCTCCAGCGGGTGGAAGTTCCGCCTCACACCAATTGAAGCCCGACGACCCGCAAAATACGGGTTGGATCCCCAGACGAGGCAGAAGCGGGTTCACCCCCGACTTTTCAGTTGGTGGCCACCTCCCATCCACCCAAGGTTAAATCCCGGCCAGGGAACCAGCGTAGATGGCAAGCATGACAGCATAGGATAGGATACCAGCAACTAAGTTTTGAACAAGCTGAAGTTTGGGGTTGAAGGAAGACATTGAAATGTCTATAGAAGTGACAAAATAAGGATTTCAGTAAAAGATGTGTTGAAGTATCCCATTTACACAAACTTAAATTCTTATTTACCAAGAGAGAGGGCTATGCACATGATTAAATTCTTCCTTAGCCATTAAAACTCAAATATTCAAAGAGCAATGTATACTCTCTATAAACATTTGTGAAAGATATAGGACAGATGTCAGAGGTAGTTTCTTTACGCAGAGAGTAGTAGGGGCGTGGAACGCCCTGCCTGCAACAGTAGTAGACTCGCCAACTTTAAGGGCATTTAAGTGGTCATTGGATAGACATATGGATGTAAATGGAATAGTGTAGGTCAGATGATCGGCGCAACATCGAGGGCCGAAGGGCCTGTACTGCGCTGTAATATTCTAATTCTAATTCTAATTTAAATGAACTCCAGGTAAATTTACAAGAGATGCCCAGAGCACTTAAACTTTGATACTCTATTAGAATTAGTCCATTCGGTGTCAAACCCAAGATGTACAAAACTACTACAGCCTGATACCATTACTCTCTGGAGTTAGAAGCAGCTTCAACTACTGACTAAAACACTGCAACTATAGCGTAGACTTTGCAAATATGATAAAGTCGGACTATAAAATGCTCAGAGAATCTGTTTGGTAGAGAGTATGAAACTTTGCTTACTCATTACCTCAACTATGAGATATTAGTCACATAATTAACTGCAGCTACATGTTTTAACTATAGGGAAATAGAGGAAAGTATTAATGATTCAGTGATTAACTTTTCAAAGGCAAGCATGACAGTAGCAAAATATATGAATTTCAATAGAATAGTTACATTTTCCAGTTAACCATCTTCAGTTGACCTAAAAGGTTTAATGAATGAAGATAAATTTTGGTTGGATTCTTAGCAGAAAAAGATGTTGACCCTTCCCATTGCTGGAATTTTTCTTTCATGAGCTGGGAGAGCGAAATGTCATGTCATCAATGGAGTAACTTTAAATAAAGAGATCATGGGAGGTGGGGAGCAACAACATTTCCCTTACCCTCTGCTCTAACATTGGAATATCGTTTCACAAGCACCACCAGTCACTACTCAGGTACCTTGGTGAACTAGCCATCTATTCTTCACGTGACACCAGACAGCAAATGTCTGCAGACTTCTATTTTTGTGGAGGCAAAATATTTGAGCTAGAGTTTCTGCTTTTGGTGACTGTCCACCTGCGATTTTCTGCCCATTCACTTTAGTAGGCCGAAGATCACCAGCTTGATGAGTGCATAAGTGGAAAGCGCAGTAGACTGTCTACATATACAAACTTTCTAGTGGGGAGCACTGAGAGCGAACAGAAGCAGGAACCTGGACTAGCTCAGGGAAGTAAAGTGTAATGACTCACTCTTTCCAACTAGTAAATTCAGCATAGGCCATGGATTGAACCACAGACTTTTCTGGTCTGTACATCTAAGCATCTGACCACATGATGCATTTAGCCATGGAGCCATTAGGAATCAGAATAATTTATAACAAATTGTATTCAATATTAAATGTTCCTCAGGTTAGCTGATGGTTATTCCTGAATTAGATTTGATTTTCTTGGCATGTCATTCCAAGAACCACTTAAAATACAGAGGATAGGGGATAAAGGTAGTTACTCAGATGGGTGAAAGAGAGGAAGGGGTGTTCCACAAGGATCAGTATTGGGATCACAATTTACATAATCAATTTGGACTCAGGAATTGCAAGTACAATTTCACAATTTGTGGACAACACCAAATTGCGGATGGGGGGGGGGGGGGCTGTGGTCATGGTCAATGTAATTGATACAGAAGTGGACTGTGACAAAATACAGGAAAACATTAATAAACTTGCAGAATGGTGTGTAATTGGCAAATACATCTTCAATATAGGTGAGTGTAAGCTAGTGCATTTTGGAAGGAAGAATAAGGAGGGCACATACTCCTTGGAAACTAAGTGCCTAAGTAGAGTAGAAGATCAGAGGGGTCTGGAAGTAGATACACAAATCACCAAAAATAGTGACACAGATTAATAAGGCCGTAAAAAGCAAACGAGACACTGGGTTCATTTCTAGAAGGTTAGAATTGAAAAGCAGAAAAGTTGTGTTAAATTTGTATAGAACCTCGTTTAGACCATATTTACAGTACTGTGAACAGTTCTGGTCTCCACATTATACAATGGATATAGAGGCAAAGGAGGACGTGCAATAAAAGATTTACCAGAACTGAAAGGTTATATCCTCAGGTTGGGGCTCTTTACTCTAGAAAACAGAAAATTGAAGGGCGACCTGACAGAGGTTTTTAAAATTATGGAAGAGTTTTATAGGGTAGATGTAGAGATGATGTTTCCATGTGCAGGTAAAACCAGAATTAGGGGGCATAAATATAAAGATAGCCACTAATAATTCAAATAAGAAATTCAAGAAAAACTTCTTTACCCAGAGATTGGTTAGAATGTGGAATTTGTTACCAGATGGAGTAGTTGAGGCAAATATCATCGATGCGCTTAAGGGGAAGCTAGATGTCAGAGAAAAGAATAGGTTATGCTGATACAGTTAGCTGAAGTAGGGAGAGAGGCAGCTCATGTGGAGCATAAACGTCAGCATAGAATTTTTGGGTGAATGGCCTATTTCTGAGCTGTAAATACTTTGTGATACTTTGTTATAATTGTGATACAAAAGCGCTACACACAATTATCTATGCCACCATGAAGAGTTTGGATTTGAGATGCAAGTACTGTATCTGTTTGAGTCAGGAGAAGAATTAGATAATGCTATCCAATACTCTTGCCTCCTACATACCTGCATACTATGTTAAAATTGCAGCGTAATAAAAGCAGGTCAACATTTTGTAACAATTCCCAAGTGCTACACTTTAAAATCTTTGAAGGTTACAGTATCATTCTTGCGCCATGTCCCGAAATAATACAAGATTAGATTTGTCATTTTCATTTTTTGTCAGAATGATCTATAGAGCATACACCTTGAGTTCTATGTTCTGTAAAGCTAGACATCATGATAAAATTGCTGTGGAGGTTCTCTCGATCTCCTGTTGTAACTTTGGTGAAAGCTCAGTGGAAACAGAGAAGTTTCTGTTATGTCAATGGGGTTTCTGATCTGCTGAAGCTACAGGAGAACCCCAGCAGAAAATCCAAGGAATGAACAGCTTTACATATATGGTAAAAAGTACACAAACAGAAAAAAGTTAATTTGGATGAATACACATCAGTGAAAGTATTCGGCACCAATTATTTACAAGCAGTGCAGCCTTGTGTACCAAACAGCTGGCCAATGATGAGTATGACGACCCATTCATACTTTTGTCAGGTACAGCCTCCTTTCAGAGAGGAGGCGAAAAAGGTGAAAAATGCTTACACCCATTCTTAGTTATGCCCCAGTAGCTGATTAGAGCTGCCAGCAGATCCTAAGTAGTAGGCTGGTCACTTTCTTTTCAGTTGGGTACTGTTTAGTAGTGTGGCAATAAGAGAGAATTCAAAAGTGAGATTGGTGAGAAACATCATCCTTGTTAAAGGAAAGGGGTTATAAAACAATCAACAAACTACAAATAAGTGTGTAATCTTACCACAGCCTATTACAAAAATCAGTTATGTTAAATTACATACCAGACAATAACGTTCATCATTTTAGTTACATTTGTTCAAACAGGAATTCAGAGGTCCTGATAAACACATCCTTGGCTACATGTTCTCAACCCAGACCCATTTCCAAAGCCCAATTTGCAATCTTACCTTCTGTAGCCCATCTGGCTGCTCTATACTGCTCAGGAGTAGGCTGAGGTCTGCTCTGAACCAAAGTGCCACATTAATATATTTACCATACTACATGCAATAAAGGGATTTAGAAGAGCTGAAGCATGGAAGACTTTCTTTGGGACACAATTTTATATTGCTAAACTAGAAATAAGCACAATATGGTACATGGAAAAAATCAAGCATACTAATCCCACGGAGTGATTCAGTGCTTTTGCTAAGCTCAGATAAATTTAGGTATGGAAGTATTACTTATACTAGACAAGCACTGCTGATGCCAAATTCAGTGCATCAACAGAAGATAAACAGAATACTCACCCATCCTATTTGTTTTCCTTATAAATAAATTACCAATTTGAAATTTTTTACATAACTCGCCTCCAAACTTCTAAGCTTGCACCCCTCCTCCACCCTGCATGGCACCACTCCACAAGAAACCAATATTTGACTTGCTCCTGGTCCTCTGCCGGCTCCAAGGAAGTGTGTGAAAACATCTTGGATTGATTTTCCTCTGATCTTCCTCCCTTCCTGTGGAGAAACACTTCACTGCTGCTTGGTAGCTCCCTGGATAGTTCAGTTGAATTCAGAAATTTCATGTGAAAAACTGTTGACATGAACTAAAAAGCTGCACCGCAGGAGTAAAGCAAGTGATTCACCATTTTAGCACTTGGTTGTCTGAATATCATTTTTCTGAATTCTATTAATTTAGTTGGATTAAAGAATTGTTGCAAACTTTGAATACAGTATGTTGATAACACTACCAATATTCCTAGTTATGAGATCTTCACATCTATCCCAGGCAGAACACACTGAAGCTTATATAAAGCAATGAATCATATCCTAGACTGTTGAGGCAGCTTGGCTAGACAAACATATGAACCAATGTGGCATATACACTTCACCCAGCACAACGCAGTGAACACAAATCAATTTTGTTACAGACCCCAGGTTCAATTTTAATATAGGTCAATTTTCCCCAAACATTTCATCAAGGTGTATCCATATCAATAGATACTGACAAAGAACATTAAACTGCAATGTGTTAAATCCATTAATAGCTCATTTGTGACAGGATTTAGCGGAGTTGACTTTTTTGACTGTTCTTTTCTACCTCCCCCTTTTTTTTTGTTTAGCCCCATGAGGAAGCTCATTTATCATCTAATTTTCAGTTCTGGTGATGAGTCTATAGCCAAAGCATTAACTCGTTTTTTTCACTTTATAGATGATGTGTTTATTTCCTGCAGTTTGTTCTTATCCAAAAAGATATTTTAACAGTTGTCAATTATATACACACAGTAGATGGATACTGCAGCAATTAATTTTACAGTCCTCACTAATCAAGAGCTGGCTAGTACTGACTGTTCTTGCACTAGTGATGGCATAGTTAGGCTTTTCAAAAAAAAAAAAAGAGTAACTGAAGTGCCAGGCAAGTCCTACCAGGAACTTTACACTCTACAATCTTGTTGGTGACAATACCACATTGTTATTCCTACACATGGCATCCTTAACTGTACTCCAAACATCTGAAAGCAGTTTTGATGAAAAGTTAACAGACCTGCAAATCCCAACTATGGGTAGATTTTAACAAGTGGGGGAAAAATTCATTGATTTAACACAAAAGGTTGGTTACAATATCTTTTCTCAACACTCTGCAAATCAAGGCACTTCTGGATCTATGATTTTGCCAGCAGGTTAAGGGAGTTGATGTTAGCTGGCACATCAATGCAGCATTCCCACTATCTACATTAAACAGCATCATGATTGATTTGTATTACAATGGAAGACCAAAAACAAAAAAGGATATTGTTCCTTAATTACAAATTCTAATTAAGAGTAATGGTTTCCACTATGAAATCTATGATAGTTGGCTTAAAAAGTTAGGTTGTGTAGAAGCCACTCACAGGGTTTTGACAAATTATTTATAACTCCACAAAAACTGTCTGTACAGTTGCTTCTTTGTAAGCCCCAAGGATAGTCATTTTAAAAATTATACAGATTTAGCATGTTAATTATTTTATTTTTGTGCTGCCCGCTTTCACATCCCTCCCCCATGTGCAAAACTGCATTTAAAAGTTGAGTCAAAACTGCAAATGATTTGAAAAAAGGTCTAGCATACGTGAACGTGAAACTCAAAACTTTCCGACAAGTATTTTAAAAACCCGCAAAACTTGATTATTGGCTGATTTTGAAGAAATAAAATTCAAGATATTAGCCATTATCCATAAATCTCCATTTTCTTATCGACAGTCTCCTATTTAAATCAAAAGGATCATTTTGAGCATCCACAAACAGGAAGGAGTCATTTTCTCTTGTTTGCTGCAAAATATCAATTTCATACTGAGTGGAACTCTCAAACAGAAAAGAGACCACCAAAACTATTAGATGTTATGATGACCTGAAAAGGCAATTCCTCTGATACAGGGGAGAATGGAGTTCTAAATGGCAAGCCAATGCAGACTTTTAATTACAGTTCCAACCTCCAGGAAGAAAATACCAACACAAGAGAGTTCTCTGAACTTTATGTCAGACCTGATTTACAAGAAATCTATATAAAACTGGCTCCAATGCAGTCCTCAGGACAGCCATTGCTTAATAGAGCCTGGAAGTCTAATTTCCACTTAAAATATATTGAATATGCCTTCAGGCATTTGACTTCATTCTTAAAATATACTCTCAAAACTTAAAAACTCTCTCTTCAAGAAATAAAACCTTTGCATCACAAGTTTGAGTTTTGAAGCACACACAACACCTGAAATATATTTTTTAATTCAGCTGACAGTAAATTGGATTTGTAGCTTGTTTTATTTGGAAGCAATAATGTCTGGAGTTTCTGGGTCACAAGCCAGAAATTCTGTTTTAAGAGACTGAATAGCCTGTTAAGATGATCAAGAATAGGAGCAGAAATGGCAGCCATCTGCAAATATTTTCTGAAATTTGCAAATTTTAAAGCACAGCTGTTTTGAATTACTCTTAATATGGATTGGGAAGGAAAGGAGGAAGAGAGATAATATCAGTGGACTCATGTTTCTACTGCTACCATTGATAGGGATGTTGTAGTACAGCCACTACGTTGCCCACTTAAGAGTTCTAAATTATCTACAGTATTGCAACAAAAACGTATTTCCATTTTTTTTCTGGTGCTTGAAACATAGTTTCTCATCAAGTAAAACTTATCATGCTAACATGCAGAAAATCTTCAATATTGTTGGTTGGGTAAAATAATGGGATTGGAAATTTATAAAAATCACTATGTAGTTGAGGTAAATCTTCAAGTTCACACAAGGAAGGCTATTCTGGGTATTAGAGGAGAATGAAAAATATTACGACAGTTCACAACCCTACCTCAGGAAATACATACACATGCATCAATGAACAGAAACAGCAGTAACTTGAAATGTACACACACCCTTATAGGACAACCCTTATCTGTCCTGGCAGTGACTCACTGACATTTTGAGGCTGAGGAAGGAAGAGAAACTTTAGTGGTGAGAAATATCGGAAGCAGGTTAGTCACATGATAGTGTGCTTTGAAAACCACAAATGATACAGGAAGCAAAATAGCAACATAGCTGACCTTCAGACAGACAGTCTCACTGTAGAAAAAACACATTTTTCAGAACCAAAAGCATTCAACATTCCAGGAGTTCTGGTTACTGCCACTATTATTTTTCTTATAAAGTTAACATTTAAAGAAAGTGTTTAACTTTTAGTGTTTTCGTTATAGTAGATTTAGCTTTAATGGCTAGCTCATTTAATACAGTAAAAATAGTTACATACTTTTTTGGTGGGGTGATATTATTGCTTTAGTCTAATATAGTCATAATGCTGACCATCTCCTTCCACCTATGGACTTCACCAGTATTGCTGCTCCATGTCTTGGAGCCTCCATTCATAGCTTGCTTGCTCTAGATATTAGAGTCAAAATATATCCTAATTGTGGTCCTCAAAAATGATTATTCAGCCCATTTACAATATTATATTAAAATTGAGCTTAAAACCCTTATGTCATGGATGGGAAAAATTTAACAAATTGAACGCTACAACTAATTCAGTCCAATCACAATCTTTCAGAGGGCAGGAGGGCTTAGCACTATTTGTAGAGTTTGTATATTGCATGCTTAAGAAAATTATATGGATAAGAAAGCAAAACAACCAAATCCCCATGATAACGGCAAATCATATTAAATCTAGGTCTTGCCTTTAGCCACTGAAGTGCTTTGGTAAAGAAACTTGACTTTTGGACGGTTTTCCAAATAAGACAGGACATGGACAACTGGACTTAGCTTCTGGCAATCAGATTGTTGAGGCCATAACCTGTTTAAAAAAAAACTGAAGTGTTTAATGTAATAAGTATTCACTTAAATGGAAATTTGGGAACCCAAGAACTCCCATACTAGGAGGTATAAAGAACTTGACATTTCACGTTGCTGAGGAATTAGTCTTAAGAAATGTTGTCCATTTTATTTTGATGTTTGAGGGGTTTTCTCCTCTGTCACTACCTTTGTTGCCATATTAACAGTTCTCGCACAGTACATATGCAAAATTTAAACCCACATTTAAATATAATTCCAAAGAGTGACAGCATTAGTGCACATCAATCCAAAACGCTAACATGCAACAAACAAAATGCAACTGGTTTACAAAGAGGTTAAATATACTGCGTATTTCATAATAGGTTAATGAGCTTTAAAGGTGACCCAAATATTTGACATTCATTCTTTACTCGCAATTATATCTTCCTTTCTCCTCACTCAGCTAAAGAAGGGAGGAAAATTAAGAGACATCATTGAGACTAAACTCAATAACAGAAATTACAGCCTTGTCAACTAAAAAGAGAGGCACCCCAGGTAGAATAGGAAAGGTTTCAACTTGGTCCTTCAAAAAAGATGGGTGCATAACAACTACAATGTACTTCATCTAATGGCTAGTTGCCTACAAGTATATCGGCGTATCCAAACTGTAGTGGAGTTCAATTGTCAAAACAAGCTCAGTACAACACTATCACAGACAAGAGTATTTAATTTCAACTACTCCTTCCCAAAAAGAGATAGTTACTACTTTTCAATTGTCTAACACCAAATACCGTTAAACAGTGCATAAGTCAGAGATGATAAAAAAAAAGAGGAAATCCTGATGAGAAACTTTAGTAGAAGACATTAAGCTAAATGAACAGGAAGAGGCAGGAAAAGGACAAAAACAGGAACTGCCAGGGAAAAAAAAATGGTTAAAACGGAAGGAAAGTAGCCTAGTGGTTATAGTGCTGGGTTAACAATCCAGAGGCCATAGGTTATGAAATTGAATTCCTGTAAATGAATGTAAAAACACAACTGATTCACTAATCTCCTTCAGAAACTGCTCTACACGTAGTTCTACTCCCATACTATGTGGTTGACTCTTCATACCTTCAAGGCAACAAAGGAGGGGCAATAAATATTGTCTTACCAATGTCACTCATATCCCCAAGAACAAATTTTTTAAAAAATGAAGTGGACACAGAAATGTGACACAGTGTCTAAAGAAAAAATAATTCAATATTTATTTGCAGTATAAACATGTGTTGTATTGGTTCAGAATACTATACAATATAGAGTTTTTCCTTCATAATCAGAAAGCAAAAACTACCCTCTACCAAGCTCATATTGAAACATGTATGCATCTCAACCATGTACAGCACAAAAGCTTTACAAATCCACTCAGCTGTAACACGATAACTGATGCATTTTCATAATCCCTGAAAGTCCTCAGTGAGGTAAGATGCAAAATGATCCATTTTGTAATGAACCGACTCCCCCTCCCCCTCCCCCAAATAATGCCTGTGTTCTGTTAACTGTTAAACCTTTTCTTTGTATCTTACACAGTCACATTAACATTCCTCCACAAAAAGGCTAAGAAAACTGGACTTTTCTTTTTTAAAAAAAAGGAAACAGAATGCACAAAATATTGCAGAAATTTGGACCCAAAAGCTTCGGTCAATACAAATTACGTCAAAGTCATTTTTAATACCAAGCATCTCAGTGGATTTTCAATACATTAAAAGAGAACATACTACAAAAAAAAAATGCTGAAATAGGTTACAAAGTCAGCCAAAGCCGAAGCCTTAGACAATTTTTCACCCAAGTGTAATACTACATTAACCTTGGTTTCTGTTATTTGCAGCTCAATAAGGTTTCTATTTCAACTTTGTCTGGGATCTCAGAGTAGCAGCAACAGTAAAAAAAAAAGTTCAGTATGTAGTATGCAAGATAAGTGCTGGCATCTACAATTACTTCCCACTGACAGACTGACCTGGATCCAATTTAGCCCAGCTGTTTGCCATTAATCATAACCTGTTGACTACACACAGCCAGGGCAACCTCAAGCATGCTGTAAAGAAATTGGCTTAGGACTTCAAAAGGTCTTTCTTCTTCAGCTTTAAGTATTTAGGGAAACAAATTAAACAACTATCTTCTTACAGTGCTAACTCTCCTACAAAACTCTCAAAGCACAATCCAGGCAAAAGTAACATCCAGGCCTGCTCCATTCACATTTGCTAGATGCCTACTACAATGAAGTGTCCATTCTCTCTGTGGAGTACCAGTGAAGTGCCATGACTCGAAGGCTTCACAATTGTGCAAACTGCATTAGGTCAACAAATAACATAGAAAACAATCATAAAAATGTGATTGAACAATAACTGTTTGTACAACAGTCTGGTTATTAGAGGAAAAAACAGAAACCCTACATTTTGTAGGAGTAAAACTACCTCAAAATGCAAATCAGAAGAGTACTGGGATGGCACCTTCCTGGAGATGTCCAAGTGCCTAAGTCTTTTCATCACATTTAGCCACCAGACTTGTAATGGGTTTCATTGCCAGTCTTTGTGCTCAACGAAATCAGCTTTCACAGAAGATAACTGGGCTCTGAAAACGATTCTTCCCCAAAACATTAATACCTTGAGGCTGAAAAACCACTCTTCAGTGAACGTCAGTTTATTTCCTGATTACTATTATCAGGGCGATATGAGATAGCAAGAACGCTCTCCAAGCAGTGATCAGATACATCAACCTGGTCAGACCAGTTTCCCCCAAGATCGCCTGATAGCAAGCTTTTCAAACGGTTAGGATAAAGATTTGCATGTGTTCCTTTCTTCATGTTGACTCGAGAGAGTCCAGCTGGAAAACGTTGTGGTTGGTAGGAGTGGTGAAATACAGCTGCTCTTTAGGTGCCCTGTTGTCACAAGGGCTGGTAAGTCCTAGAGTCCTTTCAAAGTCTAAAAGCTGCCCCATGAAGTTGAAGTTCGGAGAGATGTTGGACTTTTTTCTTTTTACAAAATCATAAGCGTCATTCAGAGATAGGTTCAATTTCTGCATGAGATATGCAACAGTCACAGTGACTGACCTGCTAATCCCAGCTAAGCAGTGAACTAGGATGCCACACTTCTTGGATCTGGCTTCATCTGTCCCAAAATAAATAGAGAAAAAAAAACACTATTAATTACAAAAATACTGATTCTAGCTAAAAATCATGTATCCTATATACAAAACATTGCCACATTTATACAGTTCCGAAGAAGGGTCACTGACCCGAAACGTTAACTCTGCTTCTCTTTCCACAGATGCTGCCAGACCTGCTGAGTGATTCCAGCATTTCTTGTTTTTGTGCCACATTTATACACCTTGGTTACACATTTTGATCAAGAAATGTTCTAGCTACTTCCAGTGATTTAAAAAAAAGTCACTGCATGTTAATGTTGCTACTGAACACTAACTAGCAGTTGGTCAACATTTAGGCAAGTCCAGCAACAACTTAAAAACTATTTGCTGGACTAGACCCAATGAAGGCTAAAGAAAGCAGTTTACTGCTCCCACTGTATAAGTGGGAGCAGCTCAAGCATGCAAGTTGTAGATGTGTTCAAATTTGAACATAGGTTTCCAGCTTAAAGCTTTGTAGTTATGGAATTCTGTAAAATAGTTGTCTCAATTAAGATATACAAAGAGGCACTACAACAAATGTTCTTTTTTCCCCAAATAATTCAAAAAGGTTTGACTACAACCATGCAAACAAGCAAGGTGAAAGAGGGGGTAGGAAAGAGAGGAATGGGGAAAAAAATTGTTGCCACCTGGGGTCAAGTGGCAAAATAGTCTCGGACTTTTCAGCCCTGTGGATGGAATACAATATTATCTAAATATGGTTAAAATACCATTTTTATTCATAAGATGCATTATTTTTAAATGATGTCATATCCCAGGTACTGCAAATGAACCAAATAAACTTGCATATGATTATGCAATTAAAGCCACTAGAATTGAGACAGGTAGCCTGCTTAACCAAGGGGTGGGAGTGAAGGCGAGGACAATGAACGACATTCTATACCAGTTCATTTTAATTGGGGTATGTTAGGTTCAAGAAGGAAATCATCTTACAAGACATCAACATGGCCATCTAGAGTAATGTAACAATCTCAGATATTCTTGAACAAAATGTGAAGTTTCCCTTCCTTACTAGTTTACATAAATTTCTCAGATTTGGCTTGTGTTTAATATCTTAAAATAAATTGTCATCTCATTAAGACAACTGTAAAAAGTGCTACAAACTAAAATGGTAACATTCCAGGCTGCGTATTATAATTAAGCATGAACAGAGTCAGCACATGTCACAAGTTCAAACATAAAATATAACATGGCTACTTTCGGATTGTCAAACTCATTTTATGTTTAATTTTACATTAAGAACAATGAATAGTTAAAAGAAATAGGTCAAATAATATTGATTACATATAAGCAATTAGCAGATTGTTAGACACTGCACAACTGATTTAATACTGAGGTTTGTTCAGAAACTGGCATCTTCATTAACTCCAGTACTTTTTAAATCCAAAATTATATTATTCAATCAGTAAATGCAGATATTCTCAGGATGTCACACCAAATTATTTCTGTTAAGAAATATAATTTAGAAGTAAAGAAGGACAATAATAATATAGGCATAAGGTATATAAATACACACAAGCCAAAGCTCCCAGCACAACTTTGAAGTGTGGTGGAGGAGCTCAAGAACAAATTAAATCAGCTCCACTTAACACAAAAACTACGTTGCTGACAGTGCCTGGGAAGCCTAAAAAGAAGGCTCAATGGGGAAAGACCACAGTGTAAGGTCCCCCCACCAAGCTGAACTGAGGAGCTGGATCCATGGGAAACCCCTCGAACTGTATCAGGAAAATTTTCATTTGTTGTAAAATGTAAAAATGTTAATGGCATGACAAATGAAATGGAGGGGTTGTGAGGCAACTCATGGTTGTATTGAAGGAAACTGATCTCCCTTGCAATGTTTGTATTTTTTGGTGCTGTTTGAAACAGTTTGGCAATGTAATTTTTACAAATAAAGTATATTTTGGAAATATTAAAAAAAAAACTTACCTATGAAAGAAATAGCTTCTGGGAAGAACTGAGAAAGATTCTGGCTCCAATGGTCTGAGATTGGAATCTGCTTATACTTAAACTGGCCATCATTTTCAAACATGTTGGGAAGGTTAGGGGTTACATTCAGAATATATCTGATGCCATACTTTCCAAGGACATCCAAGTTGGTCGAATCTTTGGCACACCCGAGGTACAAGTATGGCAGAATTTGGACGGGGAAAGCTGGCTGATTATTTGGCAGGGGACTCCCTTCAGACTCGGTCGCGCTGTTGGGCTCCCGATCGGCGTCGGACTCTCCATCAGAGCAGTCGGAACTTATTCGAAGTCCTCCCAGACCCAGCACGGAAACGGGAGGCGAGCTGCTGGGACAGGAGCAATCCAGGTTGGTCTCGCAGTGCTCTAGGTATTCAGTCTGAAACTTATTGAAGCCCCCTGTGAGTGAGAGAACAAGAGAAGTAGTTGTAAATACTGTACTGCTGACTGTCAGAGCATCCTTTTAAATACTGAACATTCCTAAATCAGAAAAAGGTTTTGATACAAGCCTGTATTTAGACATTCGATGGCAACCCCCCACTAATGATTTAAAAACACAAAAATAATGCTTCATTCATGAAAACACAGACTTTACTCAACCAAGACAACATGGCGGAACCATTTTGGAATTTTTGGTGGAAAGATTTTGTTTCTCTCTTCCCCATCCCCAAATATTACACGGACCTTGTATTCGCATTGGACCACTGAACTTTATACACACACACACACACTAAAAAAGGGACTCTTAAAATTATTCCCAAAGTTTGAAGGCACTTCTGATCCACAAAAACTGACGTGAGTGATTTAAAAAAAAAAGTTTCACTGCTCAACATGTCACGGCATCCAAAACACAACCAAGGAGGGGAAGAAGCCTGCATGGAATCAGTGAATTTTTCTACTCAGTCCATGAGTAAAGTTGATCAGGGTGATTTTGGTGGATTATACCGCACAACTTTGAATAAAAAGGCAGCCTGCCGGAGGAGAAGTTGGTTTAAAGGCATCTGATCATATTTTGGGGGAGGGGGAGGGGGGAAATGGCAAGGGAAAGAATATCCTCCAATCAAAAAGTTCATCTTTCATTTAAGCAGATTTTTATTTGTTACAAATCTGAAAGGAGAACTTTCTTGTCTTACCCTCCAGGTAATAAGCCTTACAGCCATCGTCCCTTAATTTCTGTAGCAACAAGCCCAGGACAGAACTCGCTCCATTTTCGTGCCAATCGATCGTGCACTCGTCGTACAGAATGACGGTGTCGGTCTTGCACCGTTTGACGAATTTCTCCTTGTCCTCGTTGTTGGGGATGAGAGACTTGATGGGCAGGTTGCCCTTCTTCAGCCGCCTGAGCATCAGCCCCGGGATGACCACATTGATGGCCGACTCAATGTGCGAGGACTCATACAGCTCGTGAGAGCGGCAGTCAAGCAGCAGCAGACTCGCCTCCCCGGATTCCAGTTGCTCTTGGAGCCAGTCGACACTCTTGTTCATCGCCATGGCCGAGGTAGTAGAAAAAAGCTGATTTTTCATGAGGAAAACCTTGAAAGGGAATCGCCGACGGGCTAATATCTTCCTCTGAACTGTAACGTTGCCCCCCCCCCACACACACACCCCCTCCCCCTTCCCAAGAAAAGGCACAAGTCCAATGCAATCGTGTGTTCCTTTTAAAGAGGAGCTAAAAAAAATTGCTCCAAAGAAATGAATATTCAGAACCAATGCCTCTGAAAAAGGGGAGGGAGATAATCAAGCAGCAGTCCTTATAATTGAAACTATTTGTCCTAACTCGCTGGTCTTCATTTACCATCTCCTGTTCAGCTAGCACTAATGCTAAAGGACTGAGGTCAGTGGCAGCAATTCCCCAGTGTGTTCACTCTCTCCTCCCAGGCTCTCCGCTCACCGAGTTAAGGCAGCGCAGTCCCGGTGACGCGCCGTGATTGACAGGCCTCCCCCCCTCCAGCCCAGTACCCATGCCACGTTCTACGTCGCCCCGTCCACCAATCGACAGCGCCCTCACTCGCGAGACCAACCAATCAGCGGCGGACAGGGGGCTACTCTCCCCGCCCCCTGAATGTCACATTGATTTACAAGCATGTAGCAAAAGCGGCGGACCAATGAGAGGCCGCTGACGTCACGTTTCCATGGCAGCAGCCCGCTGTATCGCCTTGTTTGGGTCGAGAAAGCGCGGGGTTGGTGCGAGTCAATGAGTAACTCGTCCGTGCGATCTTATTAATGAAAGTACAACAGGGGGACATTAATCAGGCCGTGTATATGCAGTAACAAATCTTAATAACAAATCATTAATTATTGCTCATCACAGTCACTTTCAAATAAAGTGCCCAAGGGTTCCTGTGACATTTCATCTTAGTAAAAGGGTAAAAGAGTGAATCAGTAGGCGGAGTTTAATGGTAGAGGAACACAAAAAAAAGTTTGCAGCCCAAAGGACAGATGCGCAAAGTAAATATATTTAATACAGTATCTAAATATGATCCTACCCAAGGAACTGGTGTCACCACACAACTTGTTTTGGCCGCTCCCCAGGGAGGTTTCAAAACGATTTCCTGCGAACGGATGGTTATAATGCGATTTCCTGTTAAACAATCTGAAACAGCATCCGTAACAGGATTAACAACTTCTCTGTTTACTCGGGTTGCTGAAGTGCAACATTCTTGTTTCATTCTTTTAAACGGGGTAACCTATTTATAATTGCTTTATACTCTCAGCTGCTGAAAAACACTCCAAGTTACAAAAAGCACATTGCTTGAACTCGGGAAGTCGTTTAAAGGTTCTCATACTTTAATTTCAGATTTGTTGGGGTTTCCAATATTTTGATTTCGCCGCAATATGTCCAATTTTTTAAAGTAATTAAAACATAAACCTTAGCAACTCAGACCTTGTGAAACGAAAATTTCTGACAGTCTGCAATACCAACTGATCCATTGCAGGTCATTGGCTGCAATGCACAAAACTTTAGATTGGTAGTGCGATTGTGCTCCACAGCTAGAGTCTATTGGGAAATATTGCTTCTGTCAAAATATTTTAAATTAAATGTCACTTGTGGGTCTTTGAAAACATTCTAAAACACTATGATGTTTCTGAGCAAGCAACTGCAGCAGCAAGACATCAGAACTGCAAATAAAAACAGAAAGTGCTGGAAATACTCAGCATGTCTGGCAGCATCTGTGAAGAGAGAAACAGAGTTAACATTTCAGGCCTATGCCCTTTCAGCGGAGTTCTGCTTCTCTCTCCACAGATGTTGCCTGACTTGCTGAGTATTTCCAGCGCCTTCTGATTTTATTTCAGATTTCCAGCATCCGCAGTATTTTGCTTTTATATCAGAATTGCAAATGTAAATTCATGGTGCATTACAATTTAAAGTCAAATAAAGTATTACTGAAAGTAAATCCCCAAGTAAACCTTACTATCATCCTCTTAGTATAGTCCTCCAGGACTTGAGCATAAATATCAAGACACTCCAGTGTGCTACTGAGAGAGTGCTGCGCTGTTAGAGGTGTCGTCTTTTGGTTGAGACATATGGATGTAAAAGATATCATGGCACTATTTAGAAGACCTGGGGAGTTCTCCTTGCTGTCCTGGCCAATATTTATCCCTCAATCAACATCATATAAACAAATTATCTGGTTATTATCATATTGCTGTTTGTGGGTACTTGCTGTGTGCAAATTGACTGTGACATTTTCTACGTTACAACAGTGAATACACTTCAAAAGTACGTCATTGGCTATCAAGTGCTTTGGAAAGTCCTGTGATCATGTATATAAATGTGAGTCTTTTGTTTTCCTTTTTTTTTTATTTTGCAAAGGAATGCAGTATTGACTAAGTTACCATGCTGCACCAAAGCAATACGAACATATGAATTAGGAGCAGGAGTAGGCAATTCAGCCCTCAAACCTTCTCCGACATTTGATAAGATCATAGCTGATCTGATTGTGGCCTCAACTCTACTTTGCTGTCCACCACTATACCCTTTGACTCCCTTGTTAGTCAGTCTAATTCAGCCTTAAAAATATCCAATGACCCTGCCTCCACTACTCTCTGGAGAAGAGAATTCCACAGCCTAACGACCCTCTGAGAGAAAAAAAAAGTCTCCTCATCTCCATCTTAAATTGAAGACCCCTTATTTTTAAACTGTTTCCTCTGGTTCTAGTCTCTCTCATGAGGGGAACCATCCTCTCACCATACACCCTGTCAAGTCCCCTCAAGATCTTATATGTTTCAATAAGATCACCTCTCATTCTTCTAAACGCCAATGGATATAGGCCCAACCTTTCCTCATAAGATAACCCCTTCATCCCAGAAATCAGTCGAGTGAACCTTCTCTGAACTGCTTTCAATGCAATTATATCCTTTCTTAAATAAGGAGACCAAAACTGTACACAGTACTCCAGATGTGGTCTCACGAACACCCTTCACAACTGTAGTAAAACTTCTTTACTTTTATATTCCATTCCCCTTGCAATAAATGACAACATTCCATTTGCTTTCCCAATCACTAGTTGTACCTGCATGCTAACATTTTGTGATTCATGTACCAGGACACCCAGATCCCTCGATATGGCAGAGTTCAGCAATCTCTGTCCACTTAAATAATATACTGCTTTTCTATTCTTCCTACCAAAGTGGACAAGTTCACATTTTCCGACATTATACTCCTTCTGCCAAATTTTTGCCCACTTACTTAACCTATCTAAATCCCTTTTCAGACTCCTTATATCCTCTTCACAATATATTCTCCTACCTAGCTTTGTGTCATCAGCAAACTTAACAACTAAACATTCGGTCCGCTCATCCAAGCCATATATAGCGATTGTAAATAGTTGAGGCCTTTGGCAATCCACTGATTACAGCTTGCCAACCGGAAAATGCCTCATTTATTCCTACTCTCTGCTTCCTGTTAGCTAACCAATCCTCTATCCATGCCAATATGTTACCCCCCTGCACCATGAGTTCTTATTTTGTGTAGTAACTTTTGATAAAATGCCTTTTGGAAATCCAAGTACACTACATCTACAGGTTCCCCTTTATTCATGTTGCTTGCTACTTCTGTTATGACCAGGGTGGGAGGAGTGCACTGTCTTTTCTAGTTCCACTTCTCCACAGGTCACAACATATATTTAAATGTTTACCTAGTTTCCGATATGGTCAATCTTATATTCTTCTTTATCCCAGAGTAAAATACACCAACCAACTTTCATTAGTAAACAAAATTATCATTTTATTATAAAACAAGCCTTATCCTATAAAGAAGCAAAGCACTAACACACAGATTGAAATATGAAAGTTTCCCTTTTAAATATCCGGCACATACACACTCACACATACTGGTTAAAGACAAAAAAAAGAAATTCTCTCTGCAGAGGTCTTTTACAAAAAAAAGACAAAAAAGAATACTTTGGCCAAATACTGGTTAATTCTTGAAGAAAATGGTTGAGATACGTTATGTCCCAAAATGGCATACTGTCTGGTATCCGAGAACACATAGATGGGTCTCTGGGATCTTATCTGGAGCAGTTCTTTTCAGGCGGCATCAAGAATTAATCTAGCAGGCCTTCCAGGAGCATCCCAGGAGAAATGAGGCATCAGGGGTTTTAGCTCTCACACACAGTGAACTCTCAGGGATTTTCAGAGAACTGAAGAAAGCGATAAGCTGAGTGTTTCACTCTTTGCAGGCTGACCTTCAACTAACTCAAAACAGTATTCAAAAATGAAACCCACTCTTGAGCACCATAAATCTTGATGTCACTTCTCTTGTAAACATCTTCCCCAAGTCACCAAGGTTTCTGTTGTTTATTGAGCTTAAGGCATGTGGGGTGCCGCAGGACCCCAGCTATTCACAATATACATTAATGATTTAGATGAGGGAACTAAATGTAATATCTCCAAATTTGCAGACGACACAAAACTGGGTGGGAGGGTGAGTTGTGAGGAGGATGCAGAGAGGCTTCAGGGTGATTTGGACAAGTTGAGTGAGTGGGCTAATGCATGGCAGATGCAGTATAATGTGGATAAATGTGAGGTTATCCACTTTGGTAGCAAAAACAGGAAGGCAGATTGTTATCTGAATGGCTATACACAGAGAGGGGAATATGCAGCGAGACCTGGGTGTTCACGTACACCAGTCGCTGAAGGTAAGCATGCAGGTGCAACAGGCGGTGAAAAAGGCAAATGGTATGTTGCCCTTCATAGCGAGAGGATTCGAGTACTGGAGCAGGGATGTCTTGCTGCAATTATACAGGGCCTTGGTGAGGCCACACCTGGAATATTGTGTGCAGTTTTGGTCTCCTTATCTGAGGAAGGATGTTCTTGCTATAGAGGGAGTGCTGAAGGTTTTCCAGACTGATTCCTGGGATGTTGGGACTGACATATGAGGAGAGATTGAGTTGGTTAGGATTATATTCGCTGGAGTTCAGAAGAGTGAGGGGGGATCTCATAGAAACCTATAAAATTCTAACAGGGCTTGACAGGGTAGATGCAGGAAGGATGTTCCCGATGGTGGGGGAGTCCAGAACCAGGGGTCATAGTCTAAGGATACAGGGTAAACCTTTCAGGACTGAGATGAGGATAAATTACTTCACCCAGAGAGTGGTGAGCCTGTGGAATTCACTACCACATAAAGCAGTTGAGGCCAAAACATTGTATGTTTTCAAGAAGGAGTTAGATATAGCTCTTGGGTTTAATGGGATCAAAGGGTATGGGGCGAAAGCAGGAACAGGTTACTGAGTTGGATGATCAGCCATGATCATAATGAATGGCGGAGCAGGCTCGAAGGGATGAATGGCCTACTCCTGCTCCTATTTTCTATGTTTCTATGTGACCTCCAGTAAAGGTTGTTTTCAAACAAGACCTCTCAGTGACTCTTGTAAAAAAAAACACATCCATGGAATCTTTTCAGTTTTAAACACAAGTCCTCAAAAAAAATTTAAAAATGGAAGCACTTTCATAACACCTCCATCCTTGGAGGAATGTAACATCATTTTTAAATGCATTTCATGACAAAGTGTGGGGAAAAACATAAGATGAAAAATATTCAAATGTATTTACACTCATTCTCATTTGCTCTGTACCTGTAGCTATTACAGTTCTGCTTTGTACCATCTCTGTACTCAAATAACTCAAAGCAAAGTTAATTTCTAGACAAAGCATCAACAATGTTTTTCTGCACAATGTGGATAATCTTTAAGTGTAAGGTTGCAATAGTAAACTCCATCGGAATAGTCTGGCATTTTGGTTTTTGAATGTTTCCACAAAGGCTAGGGGTTATGGTCAGTATATACCTCGCTATATAAATCTCTCTGTAGTCTTGGCGGACATTGACTTCAAAATGCTCGAGAGCTAGTAATAAGCCCTAAGCTCAGGGTTTTATTTCCCACTGTTGAGTATCTCTTTTGGTGTCGATTTAGCTTTTTGGAAAAGTATCCCACTGGCCTTTCTATGCCCGATTCATCATCTTGTAACATGACTGCATTGATCCCCAGGTCACTTGCATGAAATGCTACCTTGAAGGGCTTAGTGAAATTTGGAGCAGCTAACATTGGTTCATTAATCAAAATGTTTTTCAGCCTCTCAAAGGAGGCTTGGCACTACCCTGCCCACACTACCTTGGTTTTCTTTTTTTGTAGCAGTGGAGTAGCTATAATACTAAAATTTGGTACAAACTTGCAGTAGAAACCACACATCCCCAAAAACCTCATGATTTCTTGCTTAGTTTTAGGAGTAGGGAACTCCACCAATGCTTGTACCTTTGCTGTTCTTGGCAACACCTGTCCTTGCCCTACTACATGCCCAAGGTAGGTTACCCACACTTTTGCAAATTCACTTTTGGCAAGGTTTATCACTAAATCAGCTGACTGTAATTTTCTAAATAGAGCTTCTAGTTGTTCCAAGTGGTCCTTCAAAGTATCACTGTATACCAGCACATCATCACCCAATTAGGAACACTGGCTACCACATGGTTCATTAGTCTCTGAAAAGTGGCTGGGGCATTTTTTGGCCCGAATGGCATCACTCGGCATTGGAAAAGACTGTTGGGTGTGACAAAAGCTGATATTTCTTTAGCTTGGGGTGTTAAAGGAACCTGCCAGTATCCCTGGATAAATCTATTTTTGTAAGAAACATGGCACTGCTCACTCTATCAATACAGTCTTCCAAGCGAGGAATTGGGTAGGAGTCTGCATTTGTTACTGCATTAACCTTTCTGTAGTCTATGCAGAATCTAGTTGAAGTATCAGGTTTGGGCATTAACACCACTGGGGAACTCCAGCTACTTTGACTGGGTTCAATTAGGTGGTTTTCCAACATGTATTGGATTTCTGCTTTCATCTGGGCCTGTTTCTCTGGACTTCAGCGAAAAGGATGCTGTTTTATAGGAAAGGATTCCCCCACATCGACATCATGTATGGCTAAGGCTGTACATCTGGTTTGTCCCTACAGACCCCTTTAAATGCTGTGAGTAGCCTTGTTAGGTCTTCCCATTGTTCTGCATCTAAATGTGAAAGCATAATGTCTAATCTCCCTAACAATTCAGCATTGGCTAACAGGATTGTAAAAGGTTCAATTTGAGAATTGTCTTGGCCTCCTTCTGCCTCATTCTCACTATCCCTTTCATCCTTCGTTGTCCTTACTAACTGTGCATACCTGTGCTTGCTTATCGTCCTCCCGGTGTTAATAGTATTTCAACATATTGATATGACACAGCCAATTTTTTTTCCAGTGATCTGGGGTGTCAATCAAATAATATACTTAACCAATTCTTTTGACCACTTTATATGGACCACTGAACCGTGCTTTCAGCAGTTCACCCTGTAAAGGCAGTAATACGAACACCTCATCCCCTGGTTGAAATGTTCGGGTCTTGGCATGCTTGTCTGCCCATTTCTTCATGGTTGTTTGGGAAGCTTTCAGATGTTCTTGAGCCACTGTGCAGGCTCTCGTGAGCCACTCTTGGAACATGGATACATAATCTAACACAGGAGATTTGTCCCTCTGTTCTAAAAACCTTTATTTGATTAGTTTTAGAGGACCTCTTACCTCATGTCCATAAACTAATTCAAAAGGACTAAAACCAGTAGACTCATTATGTGAATCCCTCGTGGTAAACAAAAGAAATTCTATCCCTTTATCCCAATCATGGGGATATTCATGACAGTATGCCCTGATAATCATTTTGAGGGTTTGATGTTACCATTCTAAAGCCCCTTGTGTCTGTGGGTGGTATGCTGAAGACTTTAACTGTGTTGTATCCAAATTGCCCATAACTTCCTGAAAAGTTTTAGAGATAAAATTGGAACCTTGATCCGACTGGATCGCAATCGGTAATCCATATCTAGTGAAGAACTGGGTTAACTTCTCTACCACTACCTTAGCAAAAATTGTTCTCAAGGGAATGGCCTCTGGGAACCGAATAGCCATATCCATGAGTATATATTGGTGTCCCGCTTTTTTTGTAAAGGTCCTACACAGTCTACCAATACCCTACTAAATGGTTCCCCCAAAACTGGTATGGGAATTAGAGGTGCTGATTTTATGTCAGGTTACGGTTTTCCCACAATCTGGCCATCTTTTGGAAAGACCTGGCCAGTAAAAATGTCGACCTATACGTGATTGGTTCTTCCAGATCCCCACATGTGCCACTATAGAATTTCATCCTTAATATTTCCCGGTGATACTTTGGTGGTACCACTATCTGGTGAACAATCGTCCATTCTTCGTCCACAGGTCAATGAGGATGTCTCCACTTCCTCATCGGAATCCCATTTTTAATATAGTAGCCTTCCGGAACTCCCTTTGCCTCAGCTTCCGTTAAAACCGATTGTGCCATTTTATTTAAGTCTGTATCGGCTCGCTGGGCCCTGATCAGAGAAGACTTACTGAACATTTCCTTTGGATTATCCAAATCCCCAAAGAAAGTTTCAGATATTCGGCTGTCTGTGGTGCCAATTTTACCTCCAACAATGGAACTTGTTTAGCCATTGCCCAGGTCACTACGCATGAAGGAAAAATTCCTGGAACCTTTTCCTGCAACTGTTCTGTCTCTTTGACTTCACTTGGGTCTTTCTGTGACTACTGGAGAAATTACTAACTTTGCTCTGGCCAAATCATTCATAGGAGTAGGTCAACTCTGTCTACAGGAAAACCATGAACAACTCCTAAGGTCACCGTTCCAGACATTAGGTCACAATCCAGGTGCACCCAATACAAAGATACAGGTATATACTCCTCGCCGATACCATTCACTAAAACCTTGGCATTCAGTGTGCTCTCTGGTGGAAAAGTTATGCCTTTCCCCAGCAAGAGAGTTTGGGTAGCTCCTGTATCCCTAAGTATAACTATAGGCTTACCTGCCTCACTTGTGGGATAAGGAGTTACTTTTCCTTTTGCCAAGAATTCCCTACAACTCTTAGGTATCTTATTCATGTCCCCGCACTCACAGCAGTTTTTGTATTTGGTCTTACAGCTGCAGTCAGAGCTACAGCTTGCTCTGTCGTACTATCGGTGAGGGCCCCTTTCTCTGCATTGGCCTTGTGTACCCCAATAAATCCCATGGGTTTACCCTGCAACTTCCAGCATTCTGCATGAAAGTGTCCCACCTTGTGGCAATGGAAACACTTAGGCTTTTGGACCTCACTCCCACCCTCAGTATCTTCTTTTCTGGCCTGAGAAGGAGATCCCGGGGTGTTCCCAGCTGTTCCTTCTTGTCCCTGGCTACTTGCCTTCCTTTCACCCTCCCACCTTCTATTCTTCTTGGGTTTGTGGGGGGTGATGGAGGAAGGGGTTGGGCTTGTAAACAAGCTCGTAATCATCAGCAATCTCAACTGCCTGTCTGACCGTTGAAACCTTCTGGTTCTGTACATGGGTTCTTACTAATGGAGGGAATGAATTTTTAAATTCTTCCAGGAGAATTATTTCCCTAAGGTTCTCATATGTGGCCTCTACCTTTAGTGCTTGCATCCAACATTCAAAATTAATTTGCTTTACCATCTCAAATTCTATACAAGTCTGCCCAGGCTGTCTCCAGAGGTTCCGCAATTTCTGCTGGCAAGCTTCAGGGACTAACTTATATGCAGCGAGAATAGCCTTTTTTGTCATCTCAATCTTCAGAAACCTCCTTAGAAAGCGTGGCATAAACTTCATGCGCTCGGCCCATCAACCTGCTTTACATAAGCAGTGTCCAGCTTTCCTTTGGCCACTTCATCTGTCTGGCTATCTTTTCAAAAGAAATGAAAAATGCCCCTATGTCCCTTTCCTCAAACTTCGGCAGCGCTTGCACAAATTTAAACAGCTCTCCACTGGGTCCTGGGCTGGAGTCAGTTCTTTCCTCACCAGAAGTTTCACTGGAGTCAAGACCATTTTTTATTTATTTTTTTTAAGTTCTAGATTTTTAAAATTGAATTCCCTTTCTTCTCTTTCTCTTTCCTGCCGCTCAGCTTGCTCCCTTTGAAATTGTAGTTCAGGTTTTTCATTTCCAATTCTCTTTCCTTTTGAAATGCTTTCTCTTTCTTTTCCTCTTCCAGTTCAAGCTGCTTCATTTGCAACTGAATTTTAGCTGAATCAACTGAACTACCATCTGGATTGCTGTCTCCTTTTTCCAATTTCAAAAACTGTGCTATTACCGCAATTATGTCTGTTTTCATAGTCCCTGGTTTTAACTCTAACGCCAACATTTCTGCCAATTCCTTTAGCCTAGCCTTGGTTAAGTTTGTTAAATCACTTAGGGATAAATTCTCCTTCCCCAGAAAGGTCATAGCAACTGACAAAGACATTCCGGTAATGTAAACTTTAATGCACAAGAAACCTGTTTTTTCCTTTTCCTCTTTTTAATTAATATTACCACACTTACAATTGCAAGTCGTTGGCTTTGGGTTAGTCTGCAGAGCCCCCATTTATACATTATGACCGAGGTGGCAGGAGTGCACTGTCTTTTCTAGTTCTACCTCTTCACAGGTCACAACATATATTTAAATGTTTATCCAGTTACCGATATGGTCAATCATATACTCTACTCTTTATCCCAGAATAAAATACACAAGTCCTCAAAAAATATTTTAAAATGGAAGCATTTTCAGAACACTTCTTCAAAGAACTTTAATAAATTAGTCAAACATAATTTCCCTTTCACAAAACCATGTTGATTTTCTAACTGTCCTGCTATAACCTCCTTAATAATAGATTCTATCATTTGCCCTGTGACAGAAGTTAGGCGAACTGGCCTGTAGTTTCCCATGCTTTCTGTCTCCCTCCTTTCTTGAATAGAGGAGTTACATTCACTATTTTTCAATCTGATGGGACATTTCCAGAATCTAGGGAATTTTGGAAAATTACAACCAATGCATCTGCTATCTCTGCATGCACTTCTTTTAAGACCCTAGGGTGAAGTCTATCAGGTCCTGGGGATTGGTCAGCCTTTATTTATAATAGTTTTCTCAGTACCCTTTTCCTGGTGATTGTAATTGTTTTAAGTTCCTCCCTCCCTTTCATCTCTTGGTTTCTAAATATTTCTGGGATGTTATTTGTGTCTTATCCAGTGAAGACAGACATAAAATATCTGTTCAATGCTTCCGCCATTTCCTTATTTTCCATGACTAATTCCCCAACTCACTCTCTAGAGGACCCATGCTCACTTTTGTTACTCTTTTCCTTTTAAAATTCTTGTAGAAACTCTTGCTATCTGTTTTTATATTTCTAGCTAAATTTCTGTCATACTCTAATTTCTCCCTCTTTTTTTTAGTCATTTTTTGCTGGTTTTTAAATTCTGACCTACCACTAACCTTCACAGAATTGGATGCTTTTTCTTTCAATTTGATTCTATCTTCAACTTCCTTATTTAGCCACGGATGGTGCATCCTGCTCCTAGAGTCTTTTTCACTGGAATGTATATTTGTTGAATGTTATGAAATATCTCCTTAAATGTCTGCCACTGCATCACTACTGACCTATCCCTTAGCCTAATTTCTCAGTTCACTTTAGCCATCTCAGTCTTCATACCCTTGTAATTGACTTTATTTAATTTAAAACTCTAGTCTCAGACCCACTCTTCTCTCCCTCAAACTGAATGCGAAATTCAATCATGTTATAATCACTGCTACCTAGAGGGTCCTTTACTATGAGGTCATTAATTAACCCTGCGTCATTGCACACTACCAGGTCTAGAATAGCCTGCACTCTGGTTGGCTCTAGAACGTGCTGCTCGAAGAAACTGTCCCAAAAACACTCCATAAACTCATCTTCCAGGCTACAAATGCCGATCTGATTCATCCAATCTATGCTTAGATTAAAATCACCCTTGATTATTGCTGTACCTTTCTTACGAGACCCCATTATTTCTTGCTGTATACCCCATCCTACAGTGTAGTTACTGTTAGGGGGCCTATAAACTACTCCCACAAGTGACCTCTTACCTTTACCATTTCTTATTTCTACTCAAACTGATTCTACATCTTGATCTTTAGAACTAAGTTCATTTCTCACTATTGTCCTTAGTTGACAGAGCAACCTCACCACCTTTTCCTAGCTTCCAGTCCTTCCAAAATGTCAAGTACCACTGAATATTCAGGTCCCATCCCTGATCACCTTGTAGCCACGTCTCTGCAATGGCTCTCAGGTCATACATATTTATTTCTATTTAAGCGAACAATTCATCCATTTTGTTAAAAATGCTGCAGGCATTCAGATACAGAGCCTTTAGTTCTATCTTTTTACTATTTTTGCAAACTCTGACCTTATCTGCTGGCTTAAGTTTGTATGCTTTGTCCCTTTCTGCCATGCTCTGATTATCATCATCCTTATTGCTACTTTGCCTTGTCTTTTCCCTTTAATTTACCACATCTTCCCTCACGTGATCCCTCACCCCCGCTATTTGGTTTAAAGCCCTCTCTACCACCCTAGTTATATGACTCATCAGAACACCGGTCCCAGCATGGTGAAGGCCATCCCAATGGTACAGCTGCCACTCTTCTCAGCACTGCTGCCAGTACCCCAGGAATCGAAACCCAGTTCTCCTACACCAATCTTTGAGTTACCCATTTAAGTCCCAGTCTTATTTACCTTATGCCAATTTGCTCATGGCTCTGGTAATAATCCAGATTACCCTGTGTGGTTCTGCTTTTTAATTTAGCCCCTAGCTGCTCATACTCCCTATGCAGAACCTCTTTCCTAGTCCTATCTATGTTGTTGGTACCTAGTTCCTCTCCAGCCCTGAGCAGATGTCCCGTTCCCTGGCACCAGGCAGGCAACACAGCCTTCTGGACTCTTGCTCTCAGCTACAGAGAACTGTGTTTATCCCTCTGACTATACTGTCCCCTACTACCACTACATTCCTATTTACTCACCTCACTTGAATGGCTTCCTGTACCACAGTGCCATGGTCAGTTCACTCATCCACCCTACAATCCCCAATCTCATCCTACAATCCCCAATCTCATCCATACAAGCTGAAAGAACCTCAAACCTCTTGGACAATTGCAAGGGCTGAGGCTCCTCCACTTCTACCTCGCAATCACACCCTCCTGTCCCTGACCACTGACCAAATCAGAAGACCCTAGCCGAAGGGGTGGGACTGCCTTCTGGAACAAAGTGTCCAGGTAACTTTCCCCCTCTCCGATACATCGTAGTGTCTGTCACTCGTCCTCCAGCTCATTGACTCGGAGCCAAATCTCCTTGCGCTGTAGACACTTACTGCTACAGAATATTGATGCTAATTTTAGCTACATTTATTTTAATTATGTAAGTGTTGGTTCATACATAAATGAAAAGAATAAGACACATTTTGTTGATCTCAAATATATTTTGATTATTGAAAATTACATTCCTTTCTTAAGTAATGAATAGATTATCTGGGGTTCAATTCTCATCTAGGTAATGGCCTGACAAGATGAAAATTGATGGTAAATTCCTTTCGACAACTGAATCCATAAAGGGTAGCATGATTTCAACTTATCTACCCAGAAACAAGTACCCTGTATATCTCTAAACCATGGATTTAAAAGTATGATAGGATGATACTAAAAAGTTGAGATTCACTTTAACATCACTGTGAAAATGAGGTAAAATGAAATGGATGGAATGATGTAAAAATAGAAAATGTTTGAGTACTGATGAAAAGAAAAGTCAACGACCTGAAAAATTAACTGTTTCTCTCTCACTAACTGCTGCCAGACCTGCTGAGTATTTCCTGAAATTTCTGTTTCCATTTCAGATTTCCAGCATCCGCAGAATTTTGCTTTTGTAGATGGAACGAAGGTTAGATCTGATATAATAGCCTTTAAAAAAATCATCTTAGTCTCCCAAGCAAAACTGAAAGACATTATTTGGACACAAATCTGGAAAATAAAGATCTTGCAACCAAAATGTTTCTCAAATGTCCCATATTTGGCCACACTGAGTTCAATTGATGGTAAACACAGTAATAGTTCAGTCTTCTTTCGTAAACTTTGATTTGATGTAGATACAATTAAGTTTTGTCTCTGTGGCTCCACACAATTTGCTTCTTTGCACCAAGCTATGATAAGCTATATTTTCCTCCATGATTGCATCCAAAAATCGGGCAGTACAATGGAGTGGCAAGGACTGTACTTGTGACCACACATGTTCCATTAATCAATGTTATTATGCATGTCAACAGGAAATTATTGCCCTCTCTCAATGTGTAGCTCATTTGTGACAAGCAGTACCACATCGTGCATGTGAATGCTTGCTTTCTTCACAGCTGTCAGGAAACCTCCATTACAAGGAAGCCAACCATACAGGCATTCTTTGACCCCAGGAAGTCTTTGGGTGACTCCGGGGAGATCAAGGCTACTCTCTGCAGGCATGGCTGATGATGGATGCGTCGCTGAACACCAGCTCAACAACACTCCATCAAGGTCCATTTTTCCATCAAACTCATTTTAGAGCACAGTTGGAATGTTGCTTCACTTGCCTGCACTGGCCTGGAGGTAGTGGTGGGTCGGGTGGGGAATATGTAGTTTTTCGGGAGTAGTGCTTTGCAATATAGTCTCAGGGACCATGGTGTTGTCCTGCAATTTGGTATCACTGGGGAGCAGGGGAGTGGGTGGGGGCTGCCAGATGAGTAACAGCATCCTGAAATGGCTGTGGAAGACAACCTGTTGCCAATGTCAATCTGATACAGTAAACTTTCTCTTGACTACCACATTTGACCACTCATTAACAGTCTTGTCTACATCTTCTCTCTTCCCACCACAAAAATGTCTTCACACAGACATTTTTCTGTGTGCATCAACTCACAAAGTTCTCATTTACGCCATCTTACCAAAGATACTTCCAAACCTTGCCAAAAATAATGTCTGCATGCACACTAACTATTGCACAGCCATAAATTTAATGAAAATCCATACTTCATGTGTGCCTAAAGTTTCCTTCCACTGTGCTTCCATGAAAATGTGTTAAAGTGAACTCAGCCTAGTCTTGTGCTTCTCCTCGGTGCTATCTGAGTAGCAGGAGTGCATGCAATAGCTGTCTGCTCCATTCTAATGTTAACTTATTGTGATTGATGTGACCTTTTTCTCATGGCCACTAACTACCGGACTTTCCGCAGGCTACACATCTTGTGCTGCTTTATGAGCAGTTTCACCCACAGTCTCCTTTATGTCATAGTAGGTGGTGGCGTAGTGGTATTATCACTGGACTAGTAACCCAGAGACCCAGGGTATTCCTCTGGGGACATGGGTTCGAATCCCACCACAGCAGAAGTTGGAATTTGAATTTAATTAATAAATCTGGAATTAAAACTAGTCTAATGATGGCCATGAAACCATTGTCGATTGTTGTAAAAACCCATCTGGTTCACTAATGTCCTTTAGGGAAGGAAATCTGCTGTCCTTACCTGGTCTGGCCGACATGAGACTCCAGACCCACAGCAATGTGGTTAACTCTTACATGCCCTCTGAAATGGTCTAGCAAGCCACTCAGTTGTACCTAACCATTACAAAGCCTATAAAAAGGAATGAAACCGGACGAACCACCTGGCATCGACCTAGGCACCGGAAATGACAACGGCAAACCCAGCCCTGTCGACCCTCCAAATTCCTCCTTACTAACATCTGGGGGCTTGTGCCAAAGTTGGGAGAGCTGTCCCACAGACTAGTCAAGCAACAGCCTGACATAGTCATACTTACGGAATCATACCTTACAGACAATGTCCCAGACACTGCCATCACCATCCCTGGGTACGTCCTGTCCCACCGGCAGGACAGACCCAGCAGAGGTGGTGGCACAGTGGTATACAGTAGGGAGGGAGTTCTCAACATCGACTCTGGACCCCATGAAGTCTCATGGCATCAGGCCAAACATGGGCAAGGTCACCTACTGATTACCACTTACCGCCCTCCCTCAGCTGATGACTCAGTACTCCTCCATGTTGAACACCACTTGGAGGAAGTACTGAGGGTGGCAAGGGCTCAAAATGTACTCTGGGTGGGGGACTTCAATGTCCATCACCAAGAGTGGCTCAGTAGCACCACTACTGACCGAGCTGGCCGAGTCCTAAAGGACATGACTGCTAGACTTGGTCTGCGGCAGGTGGTGGGGGAACCAACACGAGGGAAGAACATAGTCGACCTCGTCCTCACTAATCTGCCTGCCGCAGATGCATCTGTCCATGACAGTATTGGTAGGAGTGACCACCGCACAGTACTTGTGGAGACAAAGTCGCGCCTTCACATTGAGGATACCGTCCATCGTGTTGTGTGGCACTATCACAATGCTAAATGGGATAGATTTCGAACAGATCTAGCAATGCAAAACTGGGCATCCATGAGGCGCTGTGGGCCATCAGCAGCAGCAGAATTGTACTCAACCACAATCTGTAACCTCATGGCCCGGCATATCCCCCACTCTACCATTACCATCAAGCCAGGAGACCAATCCTGGTTCAATGAAGAGTGCAGGAGGGCATGCCAGGAGCAGCACCAGGCATACCTCAAAATGAGGTGTCAACCTGGTGAAGCTACAACCCAGGACTACTTGCATGCCAAACTGCGTAAGTAGCATGCGATAGACAGAGCTAAGCGATCCCATAACCAACGGATCAGATCGAAGCTCTGCAGTCCTGCCACATCCAGCCATGAATGGTGGTGGACAATTAAACAACTAACTGGAGGAGGTGGCTCCACAAATATCCCCATCCTCAATGATGGGGGAGCCCAGCACATCAGTGCGAAAGATAAGGCTGAAGCATTTGCAACAACCTTCAGCCAGAAGTGCTGAGTTGATGATCCATCTCGGCCTCCTCCTGATGTCCCCAGCATCACAGATGCCAAACTTCAGCCAATTCGATTCACTCCATGTGATATCAAGAAATGACTGAAGGCACTGGATACTGCAAAAGCTATGGGCCCTGACAATATTCCGGCAATTGTACTGAAGACCTGTGCTCCAGAACTTGCTGCGCCCCTAGCCAAGCTGTTCCAGTACAGCTACAACACTGGCATCTACCCTGCAATGTGGAAAATTGCCCAGGTATGTCCTGTACATAAAAAGCAGGACAAATCCAACCCGGCCAACTACTGCCCCATTAGCCTACTCTCAATCATCAGTAAAGTGATAGAAAGTGTCATCAACAGTGCCATCAAGCGGCACTTGCTTAGCAACAACCTGCTCAGTGACACTCAGTTTGGGTTCCGCCAGGGCCACTCAGCTCCTGACCTCATTACAGCCTTGCTTCAAACATGGACAAAAGAGCTGGACTCAAGAGGTGAGGTGAGAGTGACTGCCCTTGACATCAAGGCAGCATTTGACCGAGTATGGCATCAAGGAGCCCTAGCAAAACTGAGGTCAATGGGAATCAGGGGGAAAACCCTCCGCTGGCTGGAGTCATACCTAGCACAAAGGAAGATGGTTGTGGTTGTTGGAGGTCAATCATCTGAGCTCCAGGACATCACTGCAGGAGTTCCTCAGGGTAGTGTCCTGGGCCCAACCATCTTCAGCTGCTTCATCAATGGCCTTCCTTCAATCATAAGGTCAGAAGTGGGAATGTTCACTGATGATTGCACAATGTTCAGCACCATTCGTGACTCCTCAGATACTGAAGCAGTCTGTGTAGAAATGCAGCAAGACCTGGACAATATCCAGGCTTGGGCTGATAAGTGGCAAGTAACATTCGCGCCACACAAGTGCCAGGCAATGACCATCTCCAACAAGAGAGAATCTAACCATCTCCCCTTGACATTCAACGGCATTACCATCGCTGAATCCCCCACTATCAACATCCTAGGGGCTACCATTGACCAGAAACTGAACTGGAGTAGCCATATAAATACCGTGGCTACAAGAGCAGGTCAGAGGCTAGGAATCCTGAGGCGAGTAACTCACCTCCTGACTCCCCAAAGCCTGTCCACCATCTACAAGGCACAAGTCAGGAGTGTGATGGAATACTCTCCACTTGCCTGTATGGGTGCAGCTCCAACAACACTCAAGAAGCTCGACACCATCCAGGACAAAGCAGCCCGCTTGATTGGCACCCTATCTACAAACATTCACTCCCTCCACCACCGACGCGCAGTGGCAGCAGTGTGTACCATCTACAAGATGCACTGCAGCAATGCACCAAAGCTCCTTAGCCAGCACCTTCCAAACCCGCGACCTCTACCAACTAGAAGGACAAGGGCAGCACATACATGGGAACACCACCACCTGCAAGTTCCCATCCAAGTCACACACCATCCTGACTTGGAACTATATCGCCGTTCCTTCACTGTCGCTGGGTCAAAATCCTGGAACTCCCTTCCTAACAGCACTGTGGGCATACCTACCCCACATGGACTGCAGCAGTTCAAGAAGGCAGCTCACCAGCACCTTCTCAAGGGCAATTAGGGATGGGCAATAAATGCTGGCCTGGCCAGCGACGCCCACATCCCATGAATGAATAAAAAAATAAAATGCATAGGCACCTGAGGTGACTTGCAGGAGGGTATACATGCTCTTCTGCATGCCATTAGTACTGTGTACTGACTCTTTATGGACACTGATCTCTGGGAAGGTAGGCTTAATGGTAACAATCAAATCAGTGAAGCCCTGAGAAATACATGTCCCAGGCACCTTGAGGCAATTTTCTCCATTGTAAGTGCTGTATGAAATGCAAGTTATTATCTCTACTGCAGCCCCAAATACTAGGCCAAAATCATAAAATCTTAAAGCACAAAGGAGGCTATTTGACCTTTTGTGCCAGTGCCGGCTCCTTGCAAGAGCTATTCAATTTGTCCCATTCCCCAACTCTTTCCCTATAGTCCTGCAACCTTTGAAACTATTTATACAATTCCCTTTTAAAAATTACTATTGAATCTGATGCCACCAATCTTTCAGACAGTGCATTCCAAATCATAACTCACTGTGTAAAGAAATGTCCCCTCTGGTTCAGTTGGTAATTATCATATCTGTGTCCTCTGGTTACCGATCCACTTGCTAGTGGAAACAGGTTCATCTTACTTATTCTTATCAAAATCTCTCATCATTTTGAACACCTCTATATAATCTCGCCTTACCCTTTACTGCTCTAATGAAAACAATCCTAGCTTTTCGTAATTTGCTGACAGATAATGCAGGGAACAATAGCATGAGAAGGGAGAAACAGAAAGTCATAATAAATCTGCCGTTGGTACCTGCTCTCCTTCCTTCATTGGCTGCTTCCCCATTAACTCCAGTGATTCCTTCTTGTATGGAATATGAGGGAAGATGTTGTGGAGTCTACCATCTATGGCCAATCTCTTTGTTGTGTAATGGGTGGTCTTCTTTATGAAGGATGTAAAAACGTGAGAATATCCCTCTGAATATTATGAAATGAAGTCAAACCCAGGTATCAGCAAGAACACCATAATACAGGAGCTCACAAATGCATGAACCAAACAATTACATACGATTTGAGGGTTTGAGTCAAGGAGCACTTGCAGGTGAAGGCTGGGGAAGTAAAAGGCCCACACTATTTATTTTATTTAGAGATACAGCACTGAAACAGGCCCTTTGGCCCACCAAGTCTGTGCCGACCATCAACCACCCATGTATACTAATCCTACATTAATCCCATACTCCTACCACATCCCCACCTTCCATCAATTTCCCCTACCACCTACCTATACTAGGGGCAATTTATAATGGCCAATCTACCTATCAACCTGCAAGTCTTTGGCTGTGGGAGGAAACTGGAGCACCCGGCGGAAACCCACACGGTCAGAGGGAGAACCTTCAAACTCCACACAGGCAGTACCCAGAATTGAACTCGGATCGCTGGAGCTGTGAGGCTTCGGTGCTAACCACTGCGCCACCCTAAACTTGTTGCTCAAATGCAAGGGATCAGGCTTCTCCACTCTCACCTTCTCGATCCGCTGACCTGCCTGACTCGCAGTCATACCCTACTGTCCCTGGCCACTGACCAAAACAGATGATCCTATCCTAAGGGGGTGTGACGGCCTCCTGGAACAATGTATCCAGGTAACATTCTCTCTCCCTAATGCATCACAGCGTCTGCAGATTAGCCTCCAGCTCAATAACTCTGAGCCGAAGCTCAAGCTGTAGGCACTTACCACAGATGTGGCTGCCATGGATTGCTGTGGCATCCAGGAGCTCCCACATACTGCAGCTATGACACATCACCTGTCCGGTCATCTTTATTGTATTAATTAAATTAATTTTTAAAATTAATATATAGTTTCCCTCCTTACTGAGCTCCCTCACTTACCAAACTCCCTCTTCACACTCTGTGCCCTCCAGCAGCACTCAGTGTGGTAGTTTACAATTCTTTTGACAAAGTGATCACAGACAAATATACTTTAAGAAATGGCATCCTGCTAATCTGAGTTTGCAGAAACCTTACTTTAATCCAAATCGTGTTGCTATTTAGAGGAAGGAGATGCAGAAATGGAGAACATCCTTTCAACAACTTTACTGTTTGAATCAAGCCATTATTGTGGACATTGAAATGGGGAACATTGGATCAGACTGGACGTGAGCTGGTGGGAGTAATTATTCGGATGGACTTCATCAGCTACTGGTACACGATAATACGCCCAGTTTTTACGCCTGTGCTGTCTCAGCTGATGGTGCTGGCAACTTTGGATTTATTACCAATTGCATGTTCGCAACAAGGATGACAACTGGACAACGCTGTTGAGCGGGATAAAATGATTGTACAAATGTTACCCAGATGACTCCTCGTGGAAAGGGAGGTGGGAGGTGGGGGAGTGTGGAAATTTAGGTCCACACTACCCATGTCCCTTGCTGTTTGTGGGATCAGCACACAATGAATTCAAATAGCTTTCAGTTCTGAACAGGGATGCATTGTGAAACAGGCATGGTTGAAGTAAGGTCATTCATGCACGTCTTAAGGGTCTGGGACATGGTGGTTTGGTCACTGTTTATTTTAATAAAGTGATCGAAGGGCTTAAGTGGTACATATATGCAATGGTAACTGAATCACTGGGAGAAACTGAAATGAACATGAGTGTATCATTTTGGCTACATGTTATTTGAAGTTTGCATAGCTTGTCTTTTGATGTATTGTATTGTAATGTACTAGCACTACATTACAGTGTATAACATGGAATGTAGAGATCAAAAGTTAGAATTGGGATAAGAATTTTAAGTAAACCACTGTTTGCTGTAGTCATGCTGGAAGTGTGAGGCATGGTACCAGAGTTCTTATAGTGAATCATGAACTCAGTCAAATCACACAACATGATTCCAGTATTATATGATACATTAAAAGCAGACTGAGTGCTCAAAAAACAAGAAACAAAATAAAATAGAACAGGTATGTAGTCCTACAGGGGGAATCACTGGTGAATATCAAAACTGAGTTGAGGCAGGGGTATTAAAGGTGACAGAATCAAGGCGGGTAGACGGAGTTAAGATAAAAATCAGCCATGATCTAAATGGCCGAACAGACTCGAAGGCCTGAAAGACCTTCTCTTGTTTCAATTTTCAGAGGCAAAACTAATCAGAAACTGAACAGTGGTGAAAGGAAGGGCCATAAACAAAGGAACAGGCTGAAGTTGGGCTAAGGAGGGTTCGAAGGAGAGGACAGAGGTGGAGGGACTGAGGTGTTGAAGTCCCGATGACAGATTCAAAAGCCACCAGAGTTGGAGAAAATGACACAGGAATATAGGTGGTTTAAAGGTAGTGAGTGGCAAGGCTATGGAAGGACTTGAGGAAAAACAAGGATTCTGAAATCAGCAAGGTAAGGGAAGGGTAGCCAAAGAAACTCATGGGATAGGATCCCAGATGTGCAATTTTACATAGAATTACAAGAACAGAAACAGGCTACCTGGCCCAACTGGTCTGTGCTGGTGTTTATGTTTATTTTATTTTTTATTTATTTAGAGATGCAGCACTGAAACAGGCCCTTCGGCCCACTGAGTCTGTGCCGACCAACAACTACCCATTTATACTAATCCTACATTAATCCCATATTCCCTACCACATCCTCACCATTCTCCTACCATCTATCTACACTAGGGGCAATTTACAATGGCCAATTTACCTATTAACCTGCAAGTCTTTGGCTGTGGGAGGAAACCGGAGCACCCGGTGGAAACCCACGCGGTCACAGGGAGAACTTGCAAACTCCGCACAGGCAGTACTCTGAACTGAATCCGGGTCACTGGAGCTGTGAGGCTGCGGTGCTAACCACTGCGCCACATAAGCCACCTCCCACCTTACCTCCTCTCATCATATCAGCATATCCTTCTACTCCTTTCTCCCTCAAGTACTTATGTAGTTTTCCCTTGAATGCATCTATGTGCTATCTCTGAGCATTAATGGTAAGCCATTGAAGCACTTTAGTACAGTGGGGTGGTTTCCAGTTGTAGACTTGCTTCGCACAGTGCATTCTTGTAAAGTGTTGTTGGATCCACTTATCTTGCCTGACCTGGTAAAATCATTGAACTTCTTACAGTAAAGGATTTCCATGCATTGGAGCGAGCACTCAACTTACCTGGCGATCTCCTTCCATTGTTCCACTGGATGAGTACACATCCTTTTGAGGGCTTTTGCTATGCAGTCCCAAACAGGACTCCCTCCTGTACTTTATTGGGGCCAAAAGAGTTCTAGTGTTGCCTCTGAAATCTATGTACCCTGCAGCATAACTGTATGATTCTGTCCTATTAATTAAACTTCCACCTTAAAAGAAATGTTTGGTGACCATTAGGCCCTTAAGCTGCTAAAAGCATTTAAATTCTGGAACACAACCCCATTTTCCACTTCTTAATGGGCAAGATTCCAATCAGAGATGTTCAAAACTCTGGGAGCTCCCCCAGAATATTTAAACTAGGCTGACCCCAGAACCCTCAGCAGGGTTAGCATCGATGCAGTTGAAAGGGCAGAAGTTCTGCCCATCACATTTCTGATAGTGATTGCACTGAAGAAAAATATGATTTTTCCAGGTCAGGCAAGATAAGTGGAAGCCAACTTACTATTACAATTATATGCCATACAGCTTTGTTTGGATGAATGTTTAATCTGAAAAGAATAATCAAATATGAAATTGATCTTAAGAGTTTGTAGATCAATAATATCTATTGTAGGTGTCTGGAGTATTCCTATTAAAACCACTCAGCAAGCTCAAAAGGAAGCCAGCTAGTTTAAACTGTTGTCACTCAATTAGAACATTACAGCTCAGTACAGGCCCTTCGGCCCTCGATGTTGCGCCGACCTGTGAAACCATCTGACCTACACTATTCCATTTTCATCCATATGTCTATCCAATGACCACTTAAATGCCCTTAAAGTTGGCGAGTCTACTACTGTTGCAGGCAGGGCGTTCCACGCCCCTACTACTTTCTGAGTAAAGAAACTACCTCTAACATCTGTCCTATAGCTATCACCCCTCAACTTAAAGCTATGTCCCCTCGTGTTTGCCATCATCATCCGAGGAAAAAGACTCTCACTATCCACCCTATCTAACCCACTGATTATCTTATATGTCTCTATTAAGTCACCTCTCCTCCTCCTTCTCTCCAACGAAAACAACCTCAAGTCCCTCAGCCTTTCCTCGTAAGACCTTCCCTCCATACCAGGCAACATCCTAGTAAATCTCCTCTGCACCCTTTCCAAAGCTTCCACATCCTTCCTATAATGCGGTGACCAGAACTGCACGCAATACTCCAGGTGCGGTCTCACCAGAGTTTTGTACAGCTGCAGCATGACCTCGTGGCTCCGAAACTCGATCCCCCTACTAATTAAAGCTAACACACTATATGCCTTCTTAACAGCCCTATTAACCTGGGTAGCAACTTTCAGGGATTTATGTACCTGGACACCAAGATCTCTCTGTTCATCTACACTACCAAGAATCTTCCCATTAGCCCAGTACTCTGCATTCCTGTTACTCCTTCCAAAGTGAATCACCTCACACTTTTCCGCATTAAACTCCATTTGCAATCTCTCAGCCCAGCTCTGCAGCCTATCTATGTCCCTCTGTACCCTATAACATCCTTCGGCACTATCCACAACTCCACCGACCTTAGTGTCATCCGCAAATTTACTAACCCACCCTTCTACACCCTCTTCCAGGTCATTTATAAAAATGACAAACAGCAGTGGCCCCAAAACAGATCCTTGCGGTACATCACTAGAAACTAAACTCCATTTGCCATCAACCACCACCCTCTGTCTTCTTTCAGCTAGCCAATTTCTGATCCAAAGCTCTAAATCACCTTCAACCCCACACTTCCGTATTTTCTGCAATAGTCTACCGTGGGGAACCTTATCAAACGCCTTACTGAAATCCAGATACACCACATCCACTGCTTTACCCTCATCCACCTGTTTGGTCACCTTCTCGAAAAACTCAATAAGGTTTGTGAGACACGACCTACCCTTCACAAAACCGTGCTGACTATCGCTAATGAACTTATTCTTTTCAAGATGATTATAAATCCTGTCTCTTATAACCTTTTCCAACATTTTACTCTATTTTAATAGATTCATGTTCATAATGTTAAAGTGCCTTTAATTTTCAGATACTGACTTATCTGGATGCATTTCCTCTTTGGTTATTCAGGTATAATTAGTTTTAGTGACAAAGAAGCAACTTGGTGGGGTGGTGGGGGTATCATAGGATCATAGAATGATAGGAAATAGGAGCTGAAGTAGACCATTCGGCCCATTGAGCCTGCTCCAAACAGATCATGGCTGATCATCTACCTCTACACCACTTTCCCCACTATCTCCATATCCCTTGACGTCATGAGTATCCAGAAATCTATCGATTTCTGTCTTGAACATGCTCAATGATTGAGCTTCCACAGCCCTCTGGGATAGAGAATTCCAAAGATTCACCACCCTCTGAGTAAAGAAATTCCTTCTCATCTCAGTCTTAAATGGCCTACCCCTTATTCTGAGCCTGTGTCCCCTGGTTCTTGACTCACCAGCCAGAGGAAACATCCTATCCACATCTACCCTGTCAAACCCAGTAAGAATTTTGTAAGTTTCAATGAGATCACCTCTCAATCTTCAACCCTCTAGAGAATACAGGCCCAGTTTCCTCAATCTCTCCTCATAAGACAATCCCGCCATCCCAGGGATTAGTCTGGTGAACCTCCATTGCACTCCCTCTATGGCAAGTATATCCTTCCATAGATAAGGAGACCAAAACTGCACACAATATTCCAGGTGTGGTCTCACCAATGCTTTATACAATTGAAGCAATACATCTTTATTCCTGTACTCAAATCCCCTTGCAATGAAGGCCAACATACCATTTGCCTTCTTAATTGCTTGCTGCACCTGCATACTAGCTTTTAGTGACTTATGAACAAGGGCATCCAGGTCTCTTTGGACATCAACACTTCCCAACCTCTCACCATTTCGGAAATACTCTGCCTTTCTGTTTTTTCTACCAAAGTGGATCATTTCACATTTATTCACATTATATTCCATCTGCCATGTTCTTGCCCATTCACTTAGCCTGTCCAAATTCCCTTGATGCCTCCTTGCATCCTCTTCACAACTTACATTCCCTCCTAGTTTTGTGTCATCAGCAAATTTGGAAGTATTACAATTGGTCCCCATATCCAAATCATTTATATAGATTGTGAATAGCTGGGGCCCAAGCACTGATCCTTGTGGTACCCCAGTAGTAACAGCCTGCTATCCTGAGAATGATCCGTTTATTCCTACTCTCTGCTTTGTCTGTTAACCAATTCTCAATCCATAGCAGTATATTACCCCCAATCTCATGTGCTCTAATTTTGTTTACTAACCTCCTATGTGGGACCTTATCAAAAGCCTTCTGAAAATCCAAATACACCACATTCACTGGTTCTCCTTTATCTATGCTACAAGTAACATCCTCAAGAAACTCCAACAGGTTTGTCAAACATGATTTCCCTTTCACAAATCTATGTTGACTCTGCTCAGTCATATTATTTTCCAAGTGTCCAGTTATCTCATCCTTTATAATGGATTCTAACATTTTCCCTGCTACTGAATTAACAGGTCTGTAGTTCTCCATTTTCTATTTTGCTCCCTTCTTAAATAGTGGGATTTCATTTCCTACTCTCCAGTTTGCAGGAACCCTTCCAGAATCTATAGAATTTTGAAAGATAACCACCAATGCATCCACTATCTCTGTAGCCACCTCCTTCATTATTCTGGGATGTAGCTCATCTGCTCCAGGGGATTTATCAACTTTCAATCCAATTAATTGGGGTGGCAGTGGGGTGGGTGTGGATGGGGCAAGGAGAGGAGATATGGTGAAATCAGCCAGAATTCTCAGCCTAAGTCGCTAAGCAATGACCCTACTGGAAAGTATGCTTATGTGGACCTTGTTACGGGCAGGATAAGGTTCATTTCCAGAGACTATCAGGTCAACTTGAACAGAAAATGTTTTGCGAAACCCATTTGGCCATATATATGTCACTACTGTCAGAGTTTCTATTTTTATTAAGATTAGCCACAAAAGATTATCTACAAAGAGGCAAAAAGTTCTGCAACAAAGGTCCCACAGTTAATTGTCTTCCCAGCTTCAAACCATGTAAGGACCGATAAGATCACCTCTGTCATTTCAGGTGTATATCTGTCATTTGTTACTTGAAGAAATTCCCAAGACTAGATGTTGGAATTTTTATAAGAGTAACTTATAAAAGTACAATGACTTTCATGAGCAAAGTCTATGAAAATGCTGGATTTTTAAGCTTGAGTTAGTGTGGTAGTATTTCTCACATTGGATCACTAACAACAGTAAATGCTATTCCTTCCATCTATTAATACAACTTTATGATTCAAGAGGCACACAAATTCCTGAACACCACCCAGATTATATTTGTTTCACATAGTATATTAATACAGGAATGGAATGTATAAATTCTTATTCCAGTAACCATTTTTGTTACTTGTTATAGTGTGGTGGGCTATGCAAGATGATTTTAATTGTGGGAGCTGAAACTGTTATATGAATATGGGAACAATAACATCTGATTTCATCACAGCTGTGCTCTTGAGCATAAAAGCATTTGTGTCACTGGACAATTACAGCTTTATATACCCTGCTAACTTCCAGTTACTTGAAACTGACAGCTCTTGTATCTGAATCATCAAATAGAGGACCAAAAAAATTAACAATTAAGGGAAAGTTTTACTGAGACCTTTGCTTGTGTGACTGTGGAATCAGAAAGCAGAAGGGTTATTCAGTTTGGTAAACATTTATATTTTATTGAATTTTAACCCTGAGCCTGACTGACCTAAGGATTCAAATGATTAAAATACACTACATCACTTAAATAAAGTGATATTCCCTATTCCATTTGCATTTTCCTTTGTAGTCGTACACATTTGCTTGACAATATGCCAAAGCCATTTTTTTTCTCAAGTGCCAATTTCTGGGCTATCACATAATTTACCCATAAAGAGTTAAATTGTAAGGTATGTGACTTTTACTGCATAACAAAATACTATATCGGCAACCAAAATATCAATCTATCATCTGTTGGAATTCTGGAAATGAAGAAGGGTGATGAGGAAAGACATCATAATTGGCACAGCTTGTTAGACTTGCATACAAATTTTACTTTCATTAAATTTGATTCACCAAGCATTTATTGAAATCATTTTCTCTTGATTCCCTTCCCCAGCACAGACAGTGGAGGACTAACACAATAGAAAATGCTCTGTTGTGCAGTTTACTTCCTAAAATACCAATATTTAGCGTCCTTGCTGCCTTGTCTGTTACAGCAATTCTGCAGAATGTTTGCATTTGTGTTTCGCGCCTTATTTTTTAAACTTATGAAATTCTCAATTCTGCTGATCTGTAACAATTTTTTGTTATGGTACATTAAACACTGATCAGCTGTGGTGCAATTTTTGTTTTTGATTTTGTAGTTTAACTACAGTGTCATGAAGTGCTTCTCAATGTGGTACTTTGATATCTTGCAAAATAGTCACAAAACGCAACCAGAAACACTAACTTTTGCTGGCATTATAAAAATTAATATCAATATATTTGGCACACAGAATTGCTTTTTCCACATCCCTGTTATAACAGATCAACAACAACTGGTGACCGCACAGAAGGAGGCCATTTGGCCCGTCGTTTCCGTGCCGGCTCTCTGCAAAAGCAACTCACCTAATTCCACTCCCCCACCTTTTCCCCGTAGTCCTGCAATTGTTTTCTATTCAGGTAATTATCCAGTTCTCTTTTCAAGGCCTCGGTTGAATCTGCCTCCACCACACTCTCAGGCGGTGCTTTCCAGATCCTAACCACTCGCTGTGTAAAAAGCTTTTTCCTCATGTTGTTGTTGCTTCTTTTGCTAACTACCTTAAAATGGTGTCCTCTGGTTTTGGATCCTTCAGCCAATAGGAATAGTTCCTCCCTCTCTACTCTGTCCAGACCCACCCATGCCAGCAAATCTCCTCTTACTCTTTTCCAAGGAGAGCAGCCCCAGCTTCTCCAACCTATCCACACAACTGAAATTCCTCATCCCTGGAACCATTCTCATGAATCTTTCCTGCACCCTTTCTGATGCCTTTACATCCTTCCTAGAGTGTAATGCCCGGAACGGGACACAATTAGAGAAATAGGAAAAAGCTGCAATAGTGCAAGTCTGTCAGCCAACTGAAATTGTGTGAGTTTGGTGTGACTATAATTCCTCTATACAAAGTAGCAGATTACAATTCAGATCCTGGTTTGCTTTGATTCATTTTTAAACTGTAATGCAGGATGCATAATCTCCATAAAGCTTGGTACTTTGGGATTAGAATATTTTTAATAACATAAATACATCTATAAAGTTGAGTGTCATGTTAGGTTATGTTATGGCAACATTATGAGACCCTATTTGATCTGCTAATCTAATACTGCTGAAAATTGAATGCCAATACCAGATTACAAGACGGTTAAATTAGCAAAGACAGCAAGTGATTTGAGAAAGGTTGACTGGGAGATTGTACTAGGAGAGAATAATTGCAGCAGCAATGAGAAATAGATAGCAACCACCTCTTGGGTCAAGAGAAGGGTGAATAGTAAAGCAAAACCAACATAGCTAACTGATCATGTCCAAAGAATAAATTAAACTAAAGCAGAAATATTTTACTAGCTAAAAGGTAAATAGCTCTCAAGATTAGGGAAAGGTACTAGAATTAATATCGAGTAACATAATCTGTTATAAAATAAAAACAGAAAATGCTGCAAATATTCAGCAGGTTTGGCAGCATCTGCGGAGAGAGAAATAAAGTTAACGTTTCAGGCTGATGAAAGGTCATCGAGCTGAAACAATGGCCCGGATTTTGCGGTCCCAATAGCGGCAAAAGCTGAGATGTTCGCTACTATTGAGGGCCACTTTGGCACTGCAACGTCTGGCGTGCACATTGGCACCGAAAACCAGACGTTACGGTACAACTCAATGGTCTCCAGAGGAATGTCTGATGATGATCCCACTCTGTAAAGTGGCAGGGACCTGTAATTTGACCATTTGGGCTGATTGCTGACATGTTACATTGATTTTCATGTCCTTTTTTATTTTAAAGCTGATATTAGCAAGCACAGAGCCTGCTTGAGAGATTCCACGCTATGGGCTGGATTTATAATCTCGCTGCCGATCTTGGTGACGAGATGAAAAGATGGCAGCCTGCCCGCGTGGGCCGCACGCCATAGAGCCACTGCAAACTTCTGTGCGGCAGCTCATTTGCATCCCCAGGGCGGGCTGCCCCCACTGCACTGATAAACTTACTTCCTCCCCCCTCCCTGTCAGTGTTGTGCCTCGTTTCCCCGGATGGGGATCCAAAGGCATAGGAGTGCTGGCTGCTGGTCCGTAGATCGCAGCAGGACATCAGGAGGAGACGTGAGCTTCATTAAATCAATCAGTCATTTTAATTGATTTAAATATTCAAATTGGGGTCCTGTCGCCAAATGGCGGACGGGGCCGCCACGAGGCCTCGCTGCCGCTGGGATTATCAGGCCAGACCTTCCCGGCATCGGGGTGCATGGCGACCCTTTCCTGGAGGCATTTCCCAGCATCCCCCCACCAAAAACCCTATGTCGGGTTGCAATGCAAACGTCCCAATTCATAGGACTTTTTTTTAAGCTTGATATTCAATTTTTAAAAGATACATTGAATGGAGCTTTTGCAATGTAGCAAAATCTCTGCTGTAAAACACAGATACACTACAGGATGATAGATGTGGGTATCAGGTGGGGATGTAACTGAAGTCAAACTATAAAATGAAATTTAAAACAGAAAGTGCTGGAAATGCTCAACAGGTCAGGCAGCATCTGTGGAGAGAGAAACAGAGTTAACATTTCAAGTCAGTGATCTTTCATCAGAACAGTTCACTGACCTGAAACGTTAACTCTGCTTCTCTCTCCACAGATGCTGCCAGACCTGCTGAGTATTTCCAGCACTTTGTTTTTATTTCAGATTTCCAGCATCTGTAGTATTTTTCTTTTATCTTTAAAATGAATTAAATATTCTGGATGCGCTCTTACAATTTTGTACAACTGCCTCCTGACCTCTTGTACTCTAATAATCCTGATTCCACCTCCCGTGTTATACCGGGAGACTGTCTCAACCTGAGAGGTTGGATTCTTCATTTGACTTTCTCTAAATAATTTTCGCAAGCAGTTGCAGATGCTGTAAGTGTACAGGACTCGGAGCTGGTGCTGTGAGTGTTGGGTTAACAGAGGAGCTACTCGCTGCCTTTAATAATTTCTGTCATTCCCAGCTCCATATTTACAAGTCTGGGGAGAAAAGCAAATGTATATACTGCGGCTTGTCTCTGGTTTATACTCAGCTGTGTTGAGTCTAATATTCTCATGGCGAGCTGGTTCTGAGTTTAGAAGCAGTGCCTTGAGTGAGATAAACTAATTGCAGCCGCCTCTGTAAAGTCCGTGCCATTCGGAATGTATTCGATAACAGCAACTATCAGTACATCTGGACAGACATCCGCCAGATAGTGGAAACTCATCACAGCTTGGATCTTAAAATTTTTACAATGGTGAGGGTGGAGGAAGAGACTGAAGAAATGAATCACTCTTCTTTCCTTCCACCGAAAGGACCATTACCAAAAAACAGCTCCTCTTTCGTGTCTATTCTGTCTCTAGGCCTTTCCCTCTCAATGTCTAGGGTCTCTCAGGGTCTGGTGTTTCAGTGTCTCCCTCTGTCGCTGGGTCTCCCCTTCTCTTATCTGTCTGTATCTCTAGGTCTGGTGTTTCAGTCTCTCCGGGTCTGGGTCTCTTTCTGTCCCAGTGTGTGCCTAGGGTTTTTCTCTCTCTCTCTCTCCCTGTGTGAGAATCTGTGTCTGAATGCACTCCCTCTTGGTTCTCTCTCTGGGTATGGTATCTGTCTCTCAGTTTCTCTCTGTCTCCTTCTCTCAGTGTTCAAGGGCCTCTGCCCCAGTTTCTCTCCCTGTCTCAGTATCTCTCCTCTCTCTCCGTCTGTATCTCCCTTTCTGTCTCTCACCCCTTCTCCCTCTGTCTCAGTATTTAAGTTTATAACAGTTTTAAAAGTTAAAAGTTTATAAAAGTGATTAAAAGTATTTAAAACCAGACTAAAACATTCACTTACCTTTGAGCTGAAGATATGCCCTCAAGGGGCATGCCTTCAGCTCGTGCCGTCATTATGGGGGCACAGCTTCGTCAGGAATGCATCTCACTGCTAGACCTCACAGATCGTTTCATCGGTGGGCTATGCTGCAGTAAGAAGTTGAAATTCTTGCTGCAGCCAACGAACGAGGTAAGTTCATATTTCTTAGCAGGTAGCGACGAACGCTGCCACATCACTGCGGACTGCAAAAATCTGGGCTGTTATCTCTGTTTCTCGCTCCACAGATGCTGATAGACCTGCTGCGCATTTCCAGCATTTTCTGTTTTTATTTCAGATTTCCAGCATCCGCAGTGTTTTATTTTGTAAAATCTGTTATAAGATTGACTTAAATGGCAAAGGAGAAGAGAGTAGTGGGTATATGCGGTCGTGATAAGGTCGTTACGTTAGGAATCAAAGGTCTATTAAGGTTGTACGTGGTCATTGAGGAATTCTGCAGGGCAGATTTGGGTGGAGTCTCATGATATTGCTAGGGTTCTAAATGGCAACATTACACAAGTTTTCACTAATGATGATAACATTTGAGTTACCACAGTCGGTGCTAAAATTGAAAAAAGAAGTGGTTGCAGAATTTGTGCTCATTAGAATTAAGAACCCTAACGCAGATTTAAAGATTGGTTTGCCAGGCCTGATAGTAGTCACTTGAAGGTGCCAAAAGAAATGAAGGCTGTATTATGCAAACCACTGTCCGGTTACGATCTGGAATTGTTCCCACGGACTGGAGAGGCGCTCACATGATGCACGTATTTAAAAAGGATAGTAATGTTATGAATGCTGGACTTTATAGTATGATTATGTGTTAAAAACCGATCTTTAATGCAATGTAAAAAGGATTTGGAGGAGACATGTGACCTTACACCAAGTCTGCAAAAAACAAGCTAGGGGTTTTGGTTACCATGAACACAAGGAACCCCGATCAAAGACACTTTTGAAAGCAGAGTGCAAGGTTGTAACACCTGAAGGACAATGGGTTTCGCTCTCAGAGGCTCTAAAAATGGAAATTCGAGTTGCAATTGCTAACACCTGGACACAATGGAAGGCCCAGGTGATTTTTCTATGGCCAGACTCTAGGAATTGTAAAAGGGAAGGACTTTTGACTCTAAATAAATTCAACAGGCTTTCCTAGGTCTGTAGGCTATAAGGAAGAAAGGAAGAGGAAGACCAGCAACGGCAGCCTCAGGAGAGAGAGAAAACAACTGCTCTCAGAACACTGATACAGCAAAAGGCTGCTAAGATTTGAACCCGGTTCGAAAGCTCGAGGTTTGCGGAGGAGAAAAGACCAACAGGGTCACCAGAAATTGCCTTATTAACAGAGGACCAGTTGAGTATGCTTAAAAAAAGTGAGTGAAGAGGACTTTGGCTTTTGTTAAGTACACTGGGAGATCCAACCCATTGCAACTGGGAGGAGTTTAGAATTTTTAACTGCAAGGATACCTTTTTGCTGAGAACACTGTGTAACATACAAATGTGGTGTGGGATTTTCAAATGTGTTAATAAATTAATGGGAAATACCTGGGCTGAATTAGCGTGGCGCACTTTCAACTCGGTGGCCTTCTGACATGGAAGTGCTGCCGAGGAGCCATTTAAATAGAAGGGGCAGAACGTCCGCCCCTGATGACATGTAGGGGGTGTCTGCCGCGTCCCCAGCAACGGTGTCTGGCGCCAACGCACAGGTGCCATTTTAAAGAGCTTTAAGCTCTTACAATTAATTTAAATTTTTACAGGTACATAATTCAAAATTAATGCCCCAACCCCCACAGTGGTCATTTAAGTGGCACTTATTGTCAAAAAATACTTTATTCCCTTCCCGAACTTTCCCCCCCAACCTTCTAACATTTGGCCTCTAACCCCTTCCCACCATTCACACAACCAATTAAATTTGTTTTTCTTGCTCTCCCACCCTGAAAATGTTATTCCTCCCCCCTCCCCTCTCAACTTGGAACGTCGTATGGAATTCCGAAGGCACGCAAAGCATGAATGGCGGCCGTAAAATCTGCATGGGACGGCTGCCGCCTGCAGGTAAGTTTATTTGCATCTCTTTAGTATTTGCATCTGCTGATGAAGGGCCTGCCACCAGGGGGGCCACACCAAGGTCCCCTCTGCCGTCGGTAATATGTGGCGGGGCCTTCTCGACGTCGCGGGTCGAGGAGGGCCTCTCCTCACAGAATTTTACTGGCCCCTGGGCCACGACCTGCGGCATCAAGCAGCAGGTAAAATTCAGCCCACCTTTCTCTGTAATTTGGTGTGTTAGCTACCGACTAAGTTTCTTTCTTTTTCTTTTGGGCCTCCTTATCTCGAGAGACAATGGATACGCGCCTGGAGGTGGTCAGTGGTTTGTGAAGCAGCGCCTGGAGTGGCTATAAAGGCCAATTTTGGAGTGACAGGCTCTTCCACAGGTGCTGCAGAGAAATTTGTTTGTTGGGGCTGTTGCACAGTTGGCTCTCCCCTTGCGCCTCTGTCTTTTTTCCTGCCAACTACTAAGTCTCTTCGACTCGCCACAATTTAGCCCTGTCTTTATGGCTGCCCGCCAGCTCTGGCGAATGCTGGCAACTGACTCCCACGACTTGTGATCAATGTCACACGATTTCATGTCGCGTTTGCAGACGTCTTTATAACGGAGACATGGACGGCCGGTGGGTCTGATACCAGTGGCGAGCTCGCTGTACAATGTGTCTTTGGGGATCCTGCCATCTTCCATGTGGCTCACATGGCCAAGCCATCTCAAGCGCCGCTGACTCAGTAGTGTGTATAAGCTGGGGGTGTTGGCCGCTTCAAGGACTTCTGTGTTGGAGATATAGTCCTGCCACCTGATGCCAAGTATTCTTCGAAGGCAGCGAAGATGGAATGAATTGAGACGTCGCTCTTGGCTGGCATACGTTGTCCAGGCCTCGCTGCCGTAGAGCAAGGTACTGAGGACACAGGCCTGATACACTCGGACTTTTGTGTTCCGTGTCAGTGCGCCATTTTCCCACACTCTCTTGGCCAGTCTGGACATAGCAGTGGAAGCCTTACCCATGCGCTTGTTGATTTCTGCATCTAGAGACAGGTTACTGGTGATAGTTGAGCCTAGGTAGGTGAACTCTTGAACCACTTCCAGAGCGTGGTCGCCAATATTGATGGATGGAGCATTTCTGACATCCTGCCCCATGATGTTCGTTTTCTTGAGGCTGATGGTTAGGCCAAATTCATTGCAGGCAGACGCAAACCTGTCGATGAGACTCTGCAGGCATTCTTCAGTGTGAGATGTTAAAGCAGCATCGTCAGCAAAGAGGAGTTCTTTGATGAGGACTTTCCGTACTTTGGACTTCGCTCTTAGACGGGCAAGGTTGAACAACCTGCCCCCTGATCTTGTGTGGAGGAAAATTCCTTCAGAGGATTTGAACGCATGTGAAAGCAGCAGGGAGAAGAAAATCCCAAAAAGTGTGGGTGCGAGAACACAGCCCTGTTTCACACCACTCAGGATAGGAAAGGGCTCTGATGAGGAGCCACCATGTTGAATTGTGCCTTTCATATTGTCATGGAATGAGGTGATGATACTTAGTAGCTTTGGTGGACATCCGATCTTTTCTAATAGTCTGAAGAGACCACGTCTGCTGACGAGGTCAAAGGCTTTGGTGAGATCAATGAAAGCAATGTAGAGGGGCATCTGTTGTTCACGGCATTTCTCCTGTATCTGACGAAGGGAGAACAGCATGTCAATAGTCGATCTCTCTGCACGAAAGCCACACTGTGCCTCAGGGTAGACGCGCTCGGCCAGCTTCTGGAGCCTGTTCAGAGCGACTCGAGCAAAGACTTTCCCCACTATGCTGAGCAGGGAGATTCCACGGTAGTTGTTGCAGTCACCGCGGTCACCTTTGTTTTTATAGAGGGTGATGATGTTGGCATCGCGCATGTCCTGGGGTACTGCTCCCTCGTCCCAGCACAGGCATAGCAGTTCATGTAGTGCTGAGAGTATAGCAGGCTTGGCACTCTTGATTATTTCAGGGGTAATGCTGTCCTTCCCAGGGGCTTTTCCGCTGGCTAGGGAATCATTGGCATCACTGAGTTCCGATTTGGTTGGCTGTATGTCCAGCTCATCCATGACTGGTAGAGGCTGGGCTGCATTGAGGGCAGTCTCAGTGACAGCATTCTCCCTGGAGTACAGTTCTAGGTAGTGCTCAACCCAGCGGTCCATTTGTTTGCGTTGGTCAGTGATTATGTCCCCCGATTTAGATTTGAGGGGGGTGATCTTCTTGATGGTTGGCCCAAGAGCTCTCTTCATGCCATCATACATTCCTCTGATGTTTCCGGTGTCTGAGGCCAGCTGAATATGACTGCATAGGTGTTGCCAGTAGTCGTTTGCGCAACGCCTAGCTGTTCTTTGTGCAGTACTTCTGGCTGCTTTAAGTGCTGCGGATGTTAAATCGCTGGGGGCTTTCTTGTAGTTCAAAAGTGCAGTGCGCTTAGCGGCTATGACAGGTTCCAGCTCTTCATTATGAGATTGAAACCAGTCTGCATTTCTCTTCGCACTTTTGCCGTAGGTGGTCAAAGCTGACTCATAGATGGCGTCTCTGATGTGGGCCCACTTGGTCTCAGCATCCCCTGTGGGAGTGTTTTGAAGGGCTGTTACAAGTGAATTTAGAAATTTTTGTAACAGCTGTGGGTGAGAAATTCTGCTCGTGTTGATGCGCGGGTGGCCCTTCTGCTTGGAATGATGCAACTTCTTTGGTCTGAGTCTAACCTTGCTGCACACCAGGGAGTGGTCGGTGTCGCAGTCCGCACTGTGGAAGCTGCGTGTGATTTGAACACTGTTTAAGGCGGCTCGCCTTGTGACAATGAGGTCTAGCTGGTGCCAACGACGTGATCTTGGGTGCCTCCATGAAACCTGGTGACAGGGTTTAGTGTGAAAGAACGAGTTGGTGATGCAGAGGTTATGATAGGTACACAACTCAAGCAGTCTCTGCCCGTTCTCATTCATCCTTCCAACACCATAGCGCCCAAGGCAGGAGGGCCATGAGTCATGGTCGGCCCCAACCCTGGCATTAAAGTCCCCCAGCAGGAATAGGTGTTCGGTGTTGGGGATGCTGCTAATGATGTTATGGAGTTGTTCATAGAACTGGTCTTTAGCTTCAGGTGCGGAGCAGAGTGTTGGAGCATAGATGCTGAGTAGGTGTACTGGACCAGAGGTGGTGAGCAGTCGGATGGACAGTATGCGTTCCGAGCCATTTGAGGGAGGCTCTATCATGCTGAGCAAGGAGTTTCTGATGGCGAAGCCCACTCCATGCTGTCTTGGTTCTTCAGGATCCCTGCCCTGCCAGAAGAAGGTGTAGTCTTGCTCTGCTAGAGAGCCACTCGCGGGGAGGCGAGTCTCCTGAAGTGCTGCAATGTCCACATTGAATCTACTGAGCTCGTTGTTAATGATGGCGGTCTTCCGAGAATCGTTGATTTGTGTAAGGTCTTCCGACAGGCCAGGACACATAGTTCTGACGTTCCAGCTTGCAAAGCGAAGGGCTGGTACCTTCTTTCCTTTTTTCATGTTGTTTGGTGCGGTGTATCAGTCCACCTTTCGGGCAATGACCCTGAGCTCCAAGCACCCATTGAAGCAGGCAGACTGTGGCGGGACAGAACCTTATTGACCGGGGGCTGCCCGGTTTGAGGCGGGCGGTAGCTGTCCAGTGAGGTGCAATGACCTCTCCCACCGACAAAGGCAACCCGTGGCGCCCAGTTTCTACGCCAATTTATCTGGACTTATAACCCGTAACTGCTGCCTTCCGTGTTGTTTCAGTCGCTGTGAGGCAACTATGGAGTGACCTCTCCATGGCGCATGCCTGGGCAAATTTATGGAGGTTGAGAGTTGCCCAGTCGTCAAAACCCCCCTCTCGGCCTTTCTGGTGGGGTCCAAAGGAGTGCAGGACACGACGTTTGGCACCAGTATGGCTGCAGGAACTGCCGGAAACATGCCAAAGGTGACACATGACCGCCTACGGGGTTCCGCTCCGGTTCGTGGATGTTTTGGGTGTTCGGGGCACCTTTTCACAGGACTTCTCTCGGGTCCCGCAGCTCCTTCTTCACCTCAATGGACTTACCGCATGCCGTGGCTGCAGACACTCTGGACTGTGAAGACAGCAGGATCGGAGATTGAAGTATCGGCAGCTGTGCTCGTCAGTTTCATCCGGATCAATTTCATTGAGAAAACAAAGAGCAGGTGTGGCTGGGGGAGGGCAGTGGGCCCAGGTAACATACACTAAACTAACTGTTAACTTTTAGATAGGGCTAAAATGAACTGATTTAAAGAGCCAGGGGAATTTAAACAGTTTAAGAGGGCAGATTGGGGGAGAAAACGTTAGGGATGGGAGCAGATGGCCATGGATAGAGTTGAACAGCAAGGGAGCTTCCAGCCCAGGAGCCATCTTGAAGTTGAAGTCTTAACAAATGTAATCACCTCTAAGTCTGCCAAATGATGCTTCACCTCCCGAAGGACGTGGATGAGCTTTCCGGACGTCGATGGTGGGCACTGAGGAAATGGCTTATTACCTGCACCAGATTCCACCCCCCCTCCCCCCCCCCCCTTTACCCCCCTTCCACCCCCCCCACCCCCGTCCCCTTCCCTGCTCCACCCTCTCAGCTCACCCCCTCACAACCCCCCCCCCACCCCCTCCCTCTACCCCTCCCCCTTGCATCCCCTCCTCCCACCGGCACCATCCTACACCTGTGTAGGGGCCCCAACAACCCCACTGCCTTGTGGGCGTCTCGGGAGAGACCAAGGCTAAGGGAGTAAACCTACTAAGTACTGTTTAGTTAATGTTGATTTTAAGCTTAAATGTTATAGTAAAAGTCTTAACATGTGAAATCTTGTCATGTAGTTCTTTAATCTCTGGGGAGTTTATATCTCTTGTCATAAAGTTAACGGTCTCAGCTGAGTTCATAACATAAGTCAGAATCAGGAAATGACAGACGCACTAGTTTACCTTCAATCATAGATTCTAGAAGGGATTGTTAGTTATGCAGTATATATTAATCGTGAAACAGAAGAGGCTATTAGGCACCATGGCTTTTGGAAAGAGAGACCATAGTTCACTGATTTGCTTCAATATTTGGAGCAGCTTCGAAAGTTGGTGGATGTTGGAAGAGCAGAAGATAATGTGTATCTAGATATACAAAAATCCTTTGATAAATTACCACACAAAAGATTGCAAAGTAAGATTGTGCGATGGTGAGTTGACCTTGGGTTGGATTAGGTGCATTTGCATAGACATAGATTGATTATTAACAGTAGTAGCTGTGTGTGTGGGGCCTGGGGGAGGGGGCTGTAACTTGTGGATGGATTAGTGATGGGACTTGTACTCTTCTTCATATTTAGTGATTGGATAAAGTCATTGGGAGAATAATTTGCAAGTTTGTGGGTGCCAAAGATATTTAGATAAATTAGTTTAGACAAACAAGTTCGCGTGGATCCTGATGCAATGGGGAATGGACCCATGTCTTTCAATATGCAGATATCTTTCAATATGCAGATATCTTTCAATATAGACAAGCAGTGTGATGCATGTGGACAGGTGTACCCCATACAGGGTTTGCTGCTCAAGGTTGAACAGAAGGACCTGAGGGTTGTAGTTCATGAATCTTTGAGGGCCATTGGGCAAGGGCATGAGGCTATGGCAAAACAGAAGAGTGGTACGATGTATAGCTAGCACAATTACATACAACTAGAAGAGCAAACCTTTCTTAGTCCTTGTTATTGGTTTTGTTGTATCTAGAATTGTGTGTCCTGTTTTGGTATTCTCACATGTTGCAGAATATCAAGACCCTAGAAAGGGTTCAGAAGATGGCTATTCAATTGATACCTAGTTTAAGGGCCCTGAGCTATCACAACAGGCTGAGAGAACTGGGGGCTTTTTACTTTCGAAAAGTGCAGACTTTGAGAAATATAATTGAAGTCTTTAAAATAATAAAGGCATTATATTCTGATCACATTGTTATTTGAATTAGATTGACATGGGAGAACGACGGGCCATCAGTATTTGGTATGAAAACCTTGAGTTAGGTTAGAAGCTAGAAAGTAATTCTTCTCGCAGAGAATCGCCAACCTCGAGAATAGATTGAGCGCAGATTCACTGGAAATGTTTAAAACAAAGCTGGGTGAATTCCTGAGTGCAAGACAACTCACATTATAGAATTTGGGGGTGGTAGTGTTAGGCAGGGTCCAGTGCTTTCAATCACCATAGTTTCCAGGAGTTTGCTTGATTGCCTCTAGCTGAAGAATTTTCCTTTTTTTTGCCACTGGCAGCTGACATGACAGGGGGAGCGGGAGGAAAGATGAAATGGGGTTGATATTGTGCGTAGGTCGTATCGTCAGGATGAGACAGTCTTGATGGACCAGCTGGTCTTTTGCTGTCCTTTATCATATGCTCATAATTACCCTACATAGTTTGCTATGCTTAACAATAAAGCTTTCACCATCACTAATTTACTTACAAATGCTCCTGCTCCCCTGCATTCCTTCCTATTAGTGCCACCATTCCTTTATTTATGCCAAACAGGACATAATTTTAGGGATGTTGATTTACAGGAGTGTATATGTCAAATTCCATTTTTAAAATTAAATTTACTACAGGAAATTTTTACTGGGTCTTTGAGGATTATTTTCTGTCCATTATTCTGTATAAAACTATCAATACATGGCATATATTATTAAATTTCTTCACATTTTAAAGTTCAGAACAAGATTGTTTGCAAAATGCGCTAATTAAAGGTGGTTTAAAGATGATAAAGCTGGAAGGAATGGATTTAGCTGTACTTTGGTACAGTCCTGTGCTTTATTAGACTGGGGGATGATCCTGATGTTTGAATACACTAGGGAATGGCCCTGAGATTTGGCACAACTTTGGCTGGGGTCCTGGTGTTTAACAAGGGCTTCTGGCTATCCTCTGATTTAGCATCACTATAAACTTTCTGAAGTTTACAGAACACAAAACAAAATCTACAACACTGGTATAATCAGTAATCCTTTTGCCCTAACAGTCTCATCTGAAGAAATATTTTGAAATTTATCCTCCAATTTTTCTTCAAATTGGAAAACCTTTGAATGGAAACTGCTTGAAGCTCTAGACAAATCAATACACAAATACAGGTGACAGAATAGTATTATGCATCCTAGAAAATTAGGTATATGTAAAATGCTTATACTTGCAATTCAAATTCAGATAAGATCACAGTGCCAAGTTTTTGGGACAGGCTGAAGCATTGAAGTAAAAAGTTTAATGAAGATGTTAAAAGATACAAAAGACAATTTGATTGATAAATTTAATCATGTTTGTGTGAAATGTGTAAAATTTTAAATTAAAAAAAATTAAGCCCTTATTTTGGACATATGAAATTTCAGTTATTGAGACAAAAATAGATGAAAAATAATTGCAGAAAGAATTTTGAGCAACTTGGGGGAATCCAATTACCATATTGTGTAACCACAGCACCAAACCATTATAAATGTGGTCATGAAAATTTATAATTACAAAGTTAACACTAAAAGTGTGACAAAACATGATAATACGTGGCGATGTCGTGGTAATATCACTGGACTAGCAATCCAGAGGCTCAGGCTAATGCTTTGTGGGATCAGGGTTCAAATCCCACCATGGTAGCTGGTGGAATTTCAATTAAATTAAATTAAATTCAATTAATAGAAATGGAATTAAAAATAATTTCAGTAATGGCGACCATAAAACCATTGACGATGGTCATAAAAACCCATCCGGTTCATTAATGTAATTTAGGGACAGGAAATTTGCTGTCCTTGCCTGGTCTGGCCCACATGTGACTCCAGACCCACAGCAATGTAGTTGACTATAAAATGGCCTAGCAAGCCACTCAGTTGTACCAAACCACAAGGAAAAAGTCTAAAAGGAATAAAACTCGACAGACCACTCGACATCAACCTAGGCACCGGAAACGACAATGGCAAACCCTGACCTGTCGACCCTGCAAAGTCCTCCTTATAAACATCTGGGGGCTTGTACCAAAATTGGGAGAGCTGTCCCACAGACTAGTCAAGTAACTAGTCATACTCACAGAATCATACCTTAAAGACACCACCATCAACACCCCTGGGTATGTCCTGTCCCATCGACCCACCAGAGATGGTGGCCCTGTGGTATACAGTGGGGATGGAGATGTCCTGGGAGCCTGGGAGTCCTCAACATTGACTCCTGAGCCCATGAGGTCACATGGCATCAGGTCAAGCATGGGCATGGAAACCTCCTCCTGATTATTACCTAACACCCCCCACCCCTCCAGCTGATGAATCAGTACTCCTCTATGTTGAACACCACTTGGAAGAAGCACTGAGGGTGGCAAGGGCACAGAATGCACTCTGGGTGGCGGACTTCCATGTCCATCATCAAGAGTGGCTCCATAACATAACTACTGACAGAGCTAACCGAATCCTAAAGGACATAGCTGCTAGAAAAGGTGACTCTACTAGCAACTAAGATGTCCACCCCAATTTGCATCACATATTCCACATTCCAATGCATTAAGGTGGAGACAAATTGTCCGTACCGTCCCCTTAAGAACAATGCCCTGGGGAATCTAAGTGAACTACCTATCCTGCTCCCATTAGCAAGACATTAAGGCAATCACTTGAATATTAAACTGGTGGAGATGAACCACGCAAACCTAATCACTTGAACAATGGGACTCTGGTTGAGAGAAGGGAATTCCTAGACGTGGATTGATTAAATTGTAAGAGGGAGTTCTTCTTCTTCTTTGGCATCCTTGTCTCGAGAGACAATGGGTAAGCGCCTAGAGGTGGTCAGTGGTTTGTGAAGCAGCGCCTGGAGTGGCTATAAAGGCCAACTCTCGAGTGACAGGCTCTTCCACAGGTGCTGCAGATAAAATTGATTGTCGAGGCTGTTACACAGTTGGCTCTCTCCGTGGGCTTCTGTCTTTTTTCCTGCCAACTGCTAAGTCTCTTCGACTCGCCACTCTTTAGCCCCGCCTTTATGACTGTCCGCCAGCTCTGGCGATCTTTGGCAACTGACTCCCACAACGTGGTCAATGTCATAGGGCTTCACATCGCGTTTGCAGACGTCTTTAAAGCGGAAACATGGATGGCCGGTGGGTCTGTTATCAGTGACGAGCTCGCTGTACAATGCGTCCTTGGGGATCCTGCCATCTTCCATGCGGCTCACATGGCCAAGCCATCTCAAGCGCCGCTGGATCAGTAGGGTGTATATGCTGGGGATGTTGGCCGCCTCGAGGACTTCTGCGTTGGAGATACGGTCCTGCCACCTGATGCCAAGGATTCTCCGGAGGCAGCGAAGATGGAATGAGTTGAGACGTCGCTCTTGGCTGACGTACGCTGTCCAGGCCTCGCTGCCGTAGAGCAAAGTACTGAGGACGCAGGCTTGATACACTCGGACTTTTGTGTTCTGTGCCAGTGCTCCATTTTCCCACACCCTCTTGCAAGAGGGAATACACACTGATAATCACCATGTTGAATCACTGGGTGACAGTCATGTGACAGGCCCACCATCTGTGTGCTTAAGCAGATATTTTCTCTGCAGGAACCAGACAAGCAGCTAAACACCGACAAGAGAAAACCTCAGTGGGATCCCTCCCCCTCTATCGCTCCAATCCACCTTGCAAGCTATGAACCCTTAATGCTGGCCAAAACCACCTAAGCATATCGCTGCTACAGACGATGACCCTTTGAAGGGAATCATCCACATTACTGTCTCCAGGAGAACCACCAAACCCACCATCTACATCTTCAAACTGGAGTGGCCTCAGGACCACTGAATTCAGCCTGAAGCCAGCTGAGTTGGCAACCTCCACAGACTGTATACCCCCGTTTATTTCTCTGGACTCTAATTCAACCACTCTATCCTTCCCCATTCTGCAACCTATTATGTGTGCGTAAGTTGGTGTGTAGTTTATTATTTTACTTAGATTGGTTTAATTACAATAAAGCTAATCTTTTTCTTTGTTAAACTCAAGAAAACCTGTCAGATTGGTCCTTTTTATGATCACAGCACATAAATAATTAAACACTCACTGAATTGACACATATATCCACTTGAAAAAAGGAATAAACCTGTTGCAATCAAACAAGGAGAGGAAGAGTGGAGCCCTTCGACCCTTTTTCACCGGATTGTAACAAGACCAAGTCCCGTCTTCACATTGAGGATGCCCACTATAGTGTTGTGTGGCACTATAAAATCAAAATAGATTTTGAACAGATCTAGCAACTCAAAACTGGGCATCCACGAGGCGCTTGAGGGCCCATCAGCAGAATTATATTCAATCACAATCTGTAATCTCACGGCCCGGCATACTCCCAACTCTACAATTACCATCAAGCCTGGGGATCAACCCTGGCTCAATGAAGATTGCTGGAGGAAATGCCAAGAATAGCACCAGGCATACCTAAAAATGAGGGGTCAATTGGTGAAGCTACAACCCAGGACAACTTGCATGCTAAACAGATGAAGTAGCATGTGATAGGGCTAAGTGATCCCACAATCAACATATCAGATCTAAGTTCTGCAGTCCGGCCACATCCAGTCATGAATGGTAGTGGACAATTAAACAAGAGGAGGAGAAGGCTCCACAAATATCCCCATCCTCAATGATGGGGGAGACCAATGCATAAGTGCAAACGACAAGGCTGAAGCATTTGCAACAATCTTCAGCCAGAAATGCCGAGTGGATGATCCATCCTGACCTCCTCCTGAGGTCCCCAGCATCATAGATGCCTGTCTTCAGCCAATTCGATTCACTCCATGTGATATCAAGAAACATGTAAAAGCACTGGATATTTATTGCAAAGGCTATGGGCCCTGACAACGTTCCAGCAACAGTGATGACTTGTGCTCCAGAACTGGCTGCACCCATCTCCAACAAGAGAGAATCCAACCACCTTCCCTTGACATTCAATGGCATTGCCATCGCTGAATCTCCCACTATCGACATCCTGGGGAGTTACCATTGACCAGAAATTGAACTGGACCAGTCATCTAAGTAGTGGCGGCAGAATGTACCATCTATAAGATGCATGGCAACTACTCACCAAATCTCCTTTGACAACACCTTCCAAACCCACGACCTCCTCCACCTAGAAGGAAAAGGGCAGCAGATGCATGGGAACACCACCACCTGTAAGTTCCCCTCCAAGCAACATACCCCATCCTAACTTGTAACTATATTACTATTCCTTCACTGTCGCTGAGTCAAAGTCCTGGAACTCCCTTCCTAACAGCATTATGGGTGTACCTTACCACATGGACTGCAGCAGTTCAAAAAGGCAGCTCACCACCACCTTCTCAAGGGCAATTAGGGATGGGCAATAAATGCTGGGGCTGGCCAAGCCAGCGACGCCCACATCCTGTGAAAGGATTAAAAAAAAAGAAAGGTAGGTTGTACTAACAGGAAGTGCCCGCAGTTGTAACATTTTTAATAAAGTGTATAGATAGACATAAATCCCACTTAACAAATTATTTATGTACAATATACATCAGAAACTTGTAATTTATACAGGTTGCATCAATTGTATTGCATTCATAACTCACAGATGATTTAATATGAGCCAAGAGTCCCTAATGTGTATTCGCCATGTATTCAGCAAAAGCATAATTAATATCACAAAGCTGCCACTGAGGATTGACTTTATTACACAAATATTTTTGTACCAGATTTTTAATTTATTTTGCACTTTTGCTCTCATGTTTTAAAAAACACAATTGCAATGCTGTAATAGACTTCAACTCACCAAAATATAATTTTTATTTTCTCCTGGTCCTGTGATGCAAGTATGAAAAGCAAAACAGTCTCAGCATAATTTCTAAGCTGAGACAAAACTACTTAAAAAAGCACATGAACGAGGTGGAGAAAAGTAGACCTTAAAATAAAATTCAATATACTTGCACATTTTATATCCAACTGAAGCCATTCTAACAATTAAAGCAGTCTGATATAAATGACAAGTTTAAGCTGTTAAATTCTTCAAGATCAAAATTGTATTCAAATATATAAAATATAAATACATACGGTTCAATTTTGGATCGAAATAAAATGAATTATTGCGTTATAAGAAATACTCTGAGGGTATCATTATATAAAAAATACAAAAGATATACAGGTTACTGCTGAAAATTTCGTGCAGCTGTACTCAGGCAACATATTAACTCAAGGATTAACTATTTTACAAAGCTTGATTGGTGATCTGTGGATTAATACACATTTAGCATATCTGCCAATTAAGGGGCTTAATCGTTCAATTCCACTGGTGTTTCTTTCACTTCTGTTCTTGATCAGCAGACCTTACTTGAATCATGACTTCTGTTGATTGTCAAGACATTCACGCAGCTTGTCTTCTGTCAATGTAAGTCGCTGTTCAAGAATAGTCACAGTCTGAAGGGTAAAATTAAGAGAAAAAGTGCTATTCATTGGAAAAGCAAAGATGAAGCACAAATAGCCTCTTCAAATGACAGCATTAGGGCCTCGTGATACTGCTTTCTGTCATAGATAAACACTTCTGAGATGAAAGAGACAGGCACATGTAAAACAGCAATGAATTTACAGGTCAACGACAATCATAAATATGCGGCGAGCCCTTCTCTAAGTTGCGGGTCGAGGCGGGCCTCTCCCCGCAGCATTTTACCAGTCCCCGTGCCACGACCTGCAGCGTTGAGGGGCCAGTAAAATTCAGCCCTAGATATTATTTTATTGAGTGGCCTTGGAGCAGCACATCATCTTTCTTAGAAAATCAACCAGATTGATGCATCAGCCACGAAATAAAAGAGTTTAATGCAGACTATCCATACCCAAATAGCACATACAAGGAAAAGAACTGGCTCAAAACTCTTATCTACTTCCTATTTTCTTTAACTGCCTCCTCCAATATAACCAAAGGCTGGGAAGACAATAGTATTACTGCTCTCTTTCTGCCTGCAATTCAGATACCATAACTCTAAACTTTATGAGCTCTGACATCTGCTATAGTGAGATACTACTAAATGGATCACAGTACAGCAGTTTCCTTGATAGTCCCTTGGGGTTGGGGCCCATATAGGACAAAAACATTCACATTGCAGTATACAAGAGGCTTCTACTTCCTCAGAACAATGTACTGTAATCTTTATTCCATACCATGCTAACCACAATAATATCCCAATTAACCAATTTGCAAGAAACTGTAATCTTAGGAATGTTGATACTTCAAAAGTCCCATTAAATAATTGCTTCCACTAGTTTAACTGAAAGTCCAGTTTATTGATATGTAACTAATTTAAACGAGTAATTGCAGAAAAGAATAAAGTTGGACCATTAATATGTAAACTAAAATAAGACTAGTTCTATTCAAGACACGCATATCAGATAGTTGAAAATTTACGCTGGAGAAAATGTCAACTTAAAGCAGAGGTGGACAAGGTATTCGAATAATATTATATGTAACTTTCAGTGAAGTACACCGACCACTCCCTGGTGTGCAGCAAGGTTAGACTCAGACCAAAGAAGTTGCATCATTCCAAGCAGAAGGGCCACCCGCGCATCAACACGAGCAGAATTTCTCACCCACAGCTGTTACAAAAATTTCTAAATTCACTTATAACAGCCCTTCAAAACACTCCCACAGGGGATGCTGAGACCAAGTGGGCCCACATCAGAGACGCCATCTATGAGTCAGCTTTGACCACCTACGGCAAAAGTGCGAAGAGAAATGCAGACTGGTTTCAATCTCATAATGAAGAGCTGGAACCTGTCATAGCCGCTAAGCGCATTGCACTTTTGAACTACAAGAAAGCCCCCAGCGATTTAACATCCGCAGCACTTAAAGCAGCCAGAAGTACTGCACAAAGAACAGCTAGGCGTTGCGCAAACGACTACTGGCAACACCTATGCAGTCATATTCAGCTGGCCTCAGACACCGGAAACATCAGAGGAATGTATGATGGCATGAAGAGAGCTCTTGGGCCAACCATCAAGAAGATCACCCCCCTCAAATCTAAATCGGGGGACATAATCACTGACCAACGCAAACAGATGGACCGCTGGGTTGAGCACTACCTAGAACTGTACTCCAGGGAGAATGCTGTCACTGAGACTGCCCTCAATGCAGCCCAGCCTCTACCAGTCATGGATGAGCTGGACATACAGCCAACCAAATCGGAACTCAGTGATGCCATTGATTCCCTAGCCAGCGGAAAAGCCCCTGGAAAGGACAGCATTACCCCTGAAATAATCAAGAGTGCCAAGCCTGCTATACTCTCAGCACTACATGAACTGCTATGCCTGTGCTGGGACGAGGGAGCAGTACCCCAGGACATGCGCGATGCCAACATCATCACCCTCTATAAAAACAAAGGTGACCGCGGTGACTGCAACAACTACCGTGGAATCTCCCTGCTCAGCATAGTGGGGAAAGTCTTTGCTCGAGTCGCTCTGAACAGGCTCCAGAAGCTGGCCGAGCGCGTCTACCCTGAGGCACAGTGTGGCTTTCGTGCAGAGAGATCGACTATTGACATGCTGTTCTCCCTTCGTCAGATACAGGAGAAATGCCGTGAACAACAGATGCCCCTCTACATTGCTTTCATTGATCTCACCAAAGCCTTTGACCTCGTCAGCAGACGTGGTCTCTTCAGACTACTAGAAAAGATCGGATGTCCACCAAAGCTACTAAGTATCATCACCTCATTCCATGACAATATGAAAGGCACAATTCAACATGGTGGCTCCTCATCAGAGCCCTTTCCTATCCTGAGTGGTGTGAAACAGGGCTGTGTTCTCGCACCCACACTTTTTGGGATTTTCTTCTCCCTGCTGCTTTCACATGCGTTCAAATCCTCTGAAGAAGGAATTTTCCTCCACACAAGATCAGGGGGCAGGTTGTTCAACCTTGCCCGTCTAAGAGCGAAGTCCAAAGTACGGAAAGTCCTCATCAGAGAACTCCTCTTTGCTGACGATGCTGCTTTAACATCTCACACTGAAGAATGCCTGCAGAGTCTCATCGACAGGTTTGCGTCTGCCTGCAATGAATTTGGCCTAACCATCAGCCTCAAGAAAACGAACATCATGGGGCAGGATGTCAGAAATGCTCCATCCATCAATATTGGCGACCACGCTCTGGAAGTGGTTCAAGAGTTCACCTACCTAGGCTCAACTATCACCAGTAACCTGTCTCTAGATGCAGAAATCAACAAGCGCATGGGTAAGGCTTCCACTGCTATGTTCAGACTGGCCAAGAGAGTGTGGGAAAATGGCGCACTGACACGGAACACAAAAGTCCGAGTGTATCAGGCCTGTGTCCTCAGTACCTTGCTCTACGGCAGCGAGGCCTGGACAACGTATGCCAGCCAAGAGCGACGTCTCAATTCATTCCATCTTCGCTGCCTTCGGAGAATACTTGGCATCAGGTGGCAGGACTATATCTCCAACACAGAAGTCCTTGAAGCGGCCAACATCCCCAGCTTATACACACTACTGAGTCAGCGGCGCTTGAGATGGCTTGGCCATGTGAGCCGCATGGAAGATGGCAGGATCCCCAAAGACACATAGTACAGCGAGCTCGCCACTGGTATCAGACCCACCGGCCGTCCATGTCTCCGTTATAAAGACGTCTGCAAACGCGACATGAAATCGTGTGACATTGATCACAAGTCGTGGGAGTCAGTTGCCAGCATTCGCCAGAGCTGGCGGGCAGCCATAAAGACAGGGCTAAATTGCGGCGAGTCGAAGAGACTTAGTAGTTGGCAGGAAAAAAGACAGAGGCGCAAGGGGAGAGCCAACTGTGCAACAGCCCCAACAAACAAATTTCTCTGCAGCACCTGTGGAAGAGCCTGTCACTCCAGAATTGGCCTTTATAGCCACTCCAGGCGCTGCTTCACAAACCACTGACCACCTCCAGGCGCGTATCCATTGTCTCTTGAGATAAGGAGGTCCAAAAGAAAAAAAGAACACAGGCAACTAAAATGAATAGGATAAAGTACATCTAAATTCACTTACAAACATTTTAAATACTCCATTTCTTCTATTGAGTATTTAATTTTTACCCCTTACTTCCATTTTAGCAGAGTAAGACGCTATGCAAGATATACCCTTTGGCAAAAGTTAGCTGGTATTTTGCAGTCCTGGGGCAGGGGGAAGTGAGGCCACATCTGACCTGAAAATGCTGCAATGGGTTTGGTGGCAAACTAGGTTAATTAGACTTTTATGCTCACCACTGACATCGCACAATATTTGCGCTGCAAATTTCTGGAATGTTGATCAGTAAGGGCACAGCAATGTCAATGTCGCATCTGGGACCTCATGAATCCCAGGCCCAATGTCCAACTATGCTTAACCAATGAAAGAACAAAATAGAGACAAAAACAGAGTGAAGGGCAGAGAAGGAAATGGGGTCAACTGGAGTCAAATGAAATATAAATCAGAAAGAGGAATAAAGAAAAGGAAAGAAAACGATAGAGGATAGTGAATTTACCTACTGTGATCATTTTACATAAACATATCTGAATGGCACTCCAATTCATAAAATTGCCTACATGAGTGAGATGAAAAAAATGTGTTCACAATCCAAATATAATTAGTACAGTCTGAAAGCAGACACATCCCAAAAATATGACCTGGCATTGATATGCGAAAATAAAAGTTCACGCTCAGACAGAACATGATATTGAATTAGTAAGTGAATAACATCAACATCATCTCTTTATGATAAGCAAAATACAATGAAAGTTTAAACAAATGGTAGCAGCTCACACAGTTAAAGCAGTTAGTGACTGAGTTTGAGAGACCAGAAGATCGGCAGTTCCATCCATAATTAGTTCGGAGTTACCTAACCATTTCGGCTAGCAGTAAGGCCACAACTGGCCTCAGGATCTTGTGTTAGGAAGGGGGAAAAGGCAGGGATTCCCTTCTGAATACTGGATGTAGAAGAAAAGAGCTGAGCTGTGATGATTTTCACTGGCTTAGTTCACACATATAGACTGATCACTTTGGTTAGGCACTATATCCTGGCTAGGAGGTGAAAAAGTGGCAGATTAGCATTCCCTATACTGTGTTCATTTAGAATTTAGAAGTGAATCACAGATAATTAACTTCCCAAATTTACTTTAGCTGAATACATACAATGCAGGAGAAATATCCATACAGGTAAAAGATTGATTGGATACCATCCTGCATAATGCGAAGAAAATATTACTAATGGAAATTGAATGCAAAAGCTCAACTAGAGATGACTGGCAGCAACAAGCAAGACATGCTCTGTTAACTAAAGAACAAGCCTGAATAAAAGCACAGCAGTATATCAAGTCGGAACTCCTGTGCCATTTTTTTGCAACTAGGCCAGTAGGGAAAATTATAGCTCACATAGCATGTGCTGCACAGACTTAGAGAAAGAATTTTGAGTTCATTGTAACCCAAAAATATTTATGTAATTAGCAAGGTTTATGGAATAAAAAGCCACAAAAATTAATAGTTAAAATCAACATCATAAAATAGACATGAAAAAAGTTAGCTGTTATTACAGTAATTCCATATTCTGGACAAACTTACATAACTGTCATAAAAGTGTCCTAACCTTTTGGCTACCACATGGGCACAGAACTAAGGTCAGAGCTCAGCATGTGATGAAGGGGGAGGGAGAGCAATAGATCACTGATGCAAATGTTCATCCCATTACTCTACAGTTCAACAAACTAATACTCCCAACACACCTTACTACCCAGGTAACTGAACATCCTTTGAAAATGATTGTAGAAACATAGAAAATAGGAGGAGGAGGCCATTTGGCCCCTCAAGCCTGCTCCGCCATTCATTATGATCATGGCTAATCATCCAACTCAGTAACCTGTTCCCGCTTTCGCCCCATACCCTTTGATCCCTTTAGACCCAAGAGCTATATCTAACTCCTTCTTGAAAACATAGAATGTTTTGGCCTCAACTGCTTTCTGTGGTAGCGAATTCCACAGGCTCACCACTCTCTGGGTGAAGAAATTTCTCCTCATCTCAGTCCTGAAAGGTTTACCCCGTCTCCTTAGACTATGACCCTTGGTTCTGGACTCCCCCACCATCGGGAACATCCTTCCTGCATCTACCCTGTCAAGTCCTGTTAGAATTTTATAGGTTTCTATGAGATCCCCCCTCACTCTTCTGAACTCCAGCGAATATAATCCTAAAAAACTCAATCGCTCCTCATACGTCAGACCTGCCATGCCAGGAATCAGTCTGGTAACCCTTCGCTGCACTCTCCATAGCAAGAACATCCTTCCTCAGATAAGGAGACCAAAACTGCACACAATATTCCAAGTGTGGCCTCACCTAGGCCCTGTATAACTGCAGCAAGACATCCCTGCTCCTGTACTCGAATCCTCTCATTATGAAGGACAACATACCATTTGCCTTTTTCACCGCCTGTTGCACCTGCATGCTCACCTTCAGCAACTGGTGTATAAGAACACCCAGGTCTCACTGCACATTCCCCTCTCTCAGCTTATAGCTGTTCAGATAATAATCTGCCTTCCTGTTTTTGCTACCAAAGTGGATAACCTCACATTTATCCACATTATACTGCATCTGCCATGCATTAGCCCACTCACTCAACTTGTCCAAATCACCCTGAAGCCTCTCTGCAACCTCCTCACAACTCACCCTCCCACCCAGTTTTGTGTCATCTGCAAATTTGGAAATATTACATTTAGTTCCCTCATCTAAATCATTAATGTATATTGTGAATAGCTGGGGTCCTAGCACCGATCTCTGTGGTACCCCACTAGTCACTGCCTGCCATTCGGAAAAAGACCCATTTATCCCTACTCTTTGTTTCCTGTCCGCCAACCAATTATGATAACTGATACAGTGGTATTTTGAATTGTAAGTGCTTATGTCCTTGTGTGTTCCACAGGCTGAATCTTATGAGGGGCAAAATATTTGGCAACAAAATGAACTGCTCAAATCAAACTTCTTCCAAAGAGCTCCTTTGTTGAATGCTCCTGACCAATACTCCACTGCACCAGATGGGAAGCAGATGAGCTCTGCATGGTGCACATCCACTTGTTAGAATACCTCAAAGTTACTTGTGTGCAAAGCAATTAATGTACTCTTTTTAATTTTAAATCCATCACTGATTCATTGTCTGAGCAGAAAATCAACAGGAAACCTAGTATCATTTTATAATACTTTTCACGAGAAAATAAGCAGCTCTGATTTCAGTGGCACAGCAATAAAATAAATGAAATGAGCTGCTCGCTTCTGAGTAGCCAAGTCAAGGTATAAGAGGTGGTTTCTGCAGGTATCTCCCAAGGTAGTGGCACCTCAACAGGAATATAATTCCAAAGGCTTTTGCTGTTGGAGGTACAGAGCCAGTGTGACTCAGTTGATAGTATAAGAACATAAGAGGAGTACAAATAGGCCATCCAGCCCCTCGAGCCTGCTCCGCCATTCAATACGATCACGACTGACCTTTCAACTCAACTCCACTTTCCCACCTTATCACCATATCCCTCCATTTCCTTAATGTCCAATAAAAGTAAGTCTGCTTGTTTCTGGGTTCAAGTTGCACTCTAGAACTTGACCATTCAATCTAGACTGACGCATCAGTGTAGTAATGAAGCAATGCTGTGTTATGAGTGTGCCATTTTATGAATGAGACATTCAACTGAGGCAAAGGTCCTGTGGCACGATTTGAAGAAGAGTAGGATGTTCATTCTGTAACCATCATTAAAACAAATTAAGTGGCAATTTATCTCATTTGTTGGGACCTTGCTGTGCACAAATTGGCGACCATGTTTCTCTGTGTAACAAGTGGTTTGATTTCAAAAGTTATTAATTGGCTTTAAGGTGCTTTGGAATGTCTTGAGGATATGAAATGTGATAGAGATCCAATTTATTTTTCCATTATAGACAGCAAGAGGACGAATGGCTTAATCCACTAGTAGAAGCCAACAAGAGTTTTGCACAGACTACCTTGTCTGTATATTCCCAGCCACTGGCAGCTAGAAACAGAGCTAATAGTAACTTAAAAATTATTATGGCTTTGCAGGCATAGTTGTTTTTCCTCCATGATTTAGAATTTCATCTAGAATATAAACAGAGTTGTTTCCACATCACCAGTACCATAAGGAACCATTATAAATGCAGTATCAGCTGCATTGAAATAACAGAACTCGAGGATTAATGCAATCTTACATAAGGTAACTGAAAGCATGCAAACAGAATATCAAATGTTATTTAGAAGACAGTTATCAAAGTAATTCCAGATCAAAGATGTACTGAAGATAAAGGTATAAACAAAAGATTAATTTGTTTTTAAAGGTAAAAAAGCTTCTCCTGTTCCTGGAATGCTCATCTTTTTAAAGTGTTAGCAATCAACAAGCCTCACCCATCTGCTCTATCCAACCATGCACTTTGCCTTATGGTTTTGCTGGTAATCATGAATAACCCAGATTAACAAGGGGAACCACTTTAGGTATCTTTGAAAGTGTGACAGCAACACTGGAGAACCAGACTGCTAGGTCAGAGGGCAACAGTCTAAGCAAATGGCTGAGAGTATGGAATGTGAATAAATTGTCCAATATGCCTAGAAGCCTTCTTTTCTGTTAGACTTTGTGCTATTTACTACATGCCATGAGAGAAACACAGCAGTTTACAAACCTACTTCCTCCAGCAATCTAAACCATATGTCTTTTCTCTCAGGTAGACAAGATGGTGGCTTTCAAGCCAAATATTAGAAACACATGGAAATAAATGAATTCCTCTGAGTTTCCAAAAGCTTTTCACATAGGATATTGTTATCGGATTTCAGAAAGATATCTCTTTTTTTCAATCAGGAGATGTAGCCTCTGAAAACAGATTCTATACCATGGCATCCTATTTGAGGATCATCTTTAAACAACTACAGTTAACATTATGCGCTTTGAAAAATCCTCATTGGAATATTTAAACATAATATAGTACAATATGTTTCTTGAAATTTGTGAGCTGTATATGAAATAATAAATTTTAATATAGATAGTTCATTTTAATCGAGAATGGAACACTTTGGGATTATAATGCATGGTTACAATATGTTTCTTTGCACTTATGAACTGTACATATAATTAGGTTCAATTTAAAGCCAGCTCATTTTAACAAGGGGACTTTTTTTTTTTTAAGAACAGTAAGAACCATTTATATTATGGAAACCTTCTGTGCAAAATCCCCAAATTCAGTACTAGTGTAATTATAAGCTTTAAAACAGCATCCATTGCATATAAGGCAAATATAGTTTGTAAATACATTGTGCCATCTGTGTCCATTTCCTTCATGACATTCTTGCTGTTTATTTTACTTCTACAAGCTTTTCTTTAGAAGTAGAATGGATTCCTATAGGCATTACTCAAACTGCTAGGGAAGCTTTCAGGTTGCATTTCTTTGTTTTCTAGTAAAATAAAAGAGGGCAACTAAAATTTCTAAGGTGTAATGTTAAATTACCTACTGTAGGTTGGATATTCATGATTCCCTGAATAAAGTTCAACTTCCACAAACAAATCCACAAGATAAATCACCTCTTGACACATGTAACATTGACCACCTCAGGCAGTACGGTTCTATAAAGAAGTTAGATTGCAATACCAAATAACTGGTTGAAATAATAGATGAAAGCAAGTAGTATAGGCTTGAGTACAGACAGTTTATTACTCATACAGCCTAAGTTGATCCCCCTCACAATATACAGTCAAACTTGCAATAAATTAACACTATACAATTTATGTTCCATTCTAACTTAAACTTACAACTAACACTAACTGGCTGAGTCACATAGCAAGAAACAGATATAAAACAATTATCTTTTTGCTGAATGCTCCTTTCTTCCTTCCCCTGTGGGTTGCCTTGGTTAGGTTACCTTCACTACTGGCCTTAAGCAACAGGGAGGGAGATTATTGTGCAGAGACAAAGAATGATGAGCCTGAAACATTGCAGAAATCCTCTGCATGCTTGAAGGGAGACAGTAATTCCTATGACAATCGCTGTGGAAGATTAGGTTTGCCAACTCTGGGTAGACTTACTCCTGAGATCACATGACTTTGGTTATGTGATGTTTGACCATGTGGTATTTAATGACATTTGCTCACTTTTTGCAAATATTATTGTATTTAACTTAGTTGAATGTCTCAATTATCACCAAGGTCCAAGTCAAATATTTCAGGCTTTTGTTTCGTAGAATATAAAGATTTCAGTGAAATGTATTATGACATCATTTATAAATCAAAGTAAGATTGGTATCTCATGTTATGAGCAATTTTCAGTTACTGGTTACTAGTGAACATTTTTTCACTGCCAAATCTGTTCCAAACTCTTTTAGCATCAGATTCTCAATGTTTCACTCACATTCCCTGCTTTTCTGCTCACATCCTCTATATTTTCCATCACTTTGCAGTGCTGCCACCCTTCGAGTTTGTTTATTATCCTGCTCTCCCCCTCTCCCTTCCCATCAATTAATTACCCCATGTGACTGATCTGGTACAATTCTCTTTTCACAATTCCAAGAGGGTAAATTAAATTGAAGGGAGAATTGGAATGTTGCAGGGCTAAAGGTTAATTTTTGAGCTTTAATTGAATACCTCCCCCCACTCTCATGGTTATCAGCTGGATGATACAGTGGCTTTTCCCTTCTTGAGTCTGTCCAAGGAGCCCAGGCACAAAGTTCTGTTTTCCTTCTAGGTTGCTAACAGAGCTCAGGACAGCAACCCTCAATTCCAAGAGAAGCCAGGAGGGCTGACAATCCTAGGGGAGGAATCCCCATTTTATCTTCAAAGACGGGGGAGCACAGCACATCAGTGCAAAAGATAAGGCTGAAGCATTTGCAACAATCTTCAGCCAGAAGTGCCAAGTGGATGATCCATCTCGACCTCCTCCTGAAGTCCCCAGCATCACAGATGCCAGTCTCAGCCAATTCGATTCACTCTGCGTGATATCAAGAAATGACTGAAGGCACTGGATACTGCAAAGGCTATGGGCCCTGACAACATTCCAGCAATAGTACTGAAGACCTGTGCTCCAGAACTTGCCACGCCCCTAGCCAAGCTGTTCCAGTACAGCAACAACACTGACATCTACCCGACAATTTGGAAAATTGCCCAGGTATGTTTTGTACACAAAAAACAGGAAAAATCCAACCTGGCCAATTACATCAGTCTACTCTCGATCATCAGTAAAGTGATGGAAGGTGTCGTTGACAGTGCTATCAAGCGGCACTTGCTTAGCAATAGCCTGCTCAGTGACGCTCAGTTTGAGTTCCGCCAGGGCCACTCAGCTCCTGACCTCATTACAGCCTTGGTTGAAACATGGACAAAAGAGCTGAACTCAAGAGGTGAGGCAAGAGTGACTGCCCTTGGCATCAAGGCAGCATTTGACTAAGCATTAAAGAGCCCTAGCGAAACTGGAGTCAATGGGAATCAGGGGGAAAACTCTCCACTGTTTGAAGTTGTACCTAGCCCAAAGGAAGATGGTTGTGATTGTTGGAGGTCAATCATCTCAGTACCAGGACATCACTGCAGGAGTTCCTCAGGGTAGTGTCCTTTGCTTCATTAATGACCTTCCTTCAATCATAAGGTCAGAAGTGGGATGTTCGCTGATGATTGCGTAATGTTCAGCACCATTCGCGACTCCTCAGATACTGAAGCAGTCCGTGTAGAAATGCAGCAAGACCTGGACAATATCCAGGTTTGGGCTGATAAGTGGCAAGTAACATTTGTGCCACAGAAGTCCCAGGCAATGACCATCTCCAACAAGAGGGAATCTAACCATCTCCCCTTGACATTCAATGGCATTACGATCGCTGAATTCCCCCACTATCAACATCCTGGGGGTTACCATTGACCCGAAACTGAACCGCTGTGGCTACAAGAGCAGGTCAGAGGCTAGGAATCCTGCAGTGAGTATCTCACCTCCTGACTCCTCAAAGCCTGTCCACCATCTACAAGGCACAAGTCAGGAGTGTGTTGGAATACTCTCCATTTGCTTGGATGGGTGCAGTTCCAACAACACTCAAGAAGCTTGACACCATCCAGGACAAAGCAGTCCTTTTGATTGGCACCCCATCTACAATGCTATTAGGAAGGGAGCAGCAACGCACCAAGGCTCCTTCGACAGCACCTTCCAAACCCACAACCTCTACCACCGATAAAGACAAGGGCAGCAGATGCATGGGAACACCTCTACCTGCAAGTTCCCCTCCACACCACACACCATCCTGACTTGGAACCAGATCGCCATTCCTTCACTGTCACTGGGTCAAAATCCAGGAACTCCCTTCCTAACAGCACTGTGGGTGTACCTACCCAACATGGACTGCAGTGGTTCAAGAAGGCAGTTTATCACCACCTTCTCATAGACAATTAGGGATGGGCAATAAATGCTGACCTAGCCAGTGACACCCACATCCTATGAATGAATAAAAAAAACTGTTGGTAAACAGTATACTTCCCTTGGATGTCACCCAATTCAGAAGAATGGATGCATTTTCTAATTATTAATTTAAAATCCTACGCTTATCAAGTTGAGGGATGTTAGTTCTGGGGAATGGACCTTTTCTTATGTCAAGCCCTCCCAGGTCAAGTATAATACAGTTAGATGTAAAGTGCAGCTCAAGGGTGTGTTTTTGAAAACATTCTTTTCAATTTCTTCTCGTCTGCTTACTGGGCCAGAATATTTTCTGTACAACTAACTGTTATCAAAATGATGAGCTCACAACAGGCATTAAAACTCCTACTGTGCTGTTAATGTGTGCTCTACTAATATGCTGCAGATATCTATCTCATCTCAGTTTTGAAAACTGTTCATCTAGGATGGCCAGTTTGTGTCATGTACTTGGGGTGAACTTTTCTCCAATTCCCTGTATAAAAGGCCTCATGCTGGGCTGTGCCCTTGGTTCTTCTAGCGAACCACCAAGAGCACTGAAATATGCAGATTAACAACAAACACTACCAAGTATCATCAGTACAGCAAGTTTCTCCACCAAGAAATAATATAATGTGATGGATACAATTGCCGGTTTATCTGATGTCTTCTTTCCAAATAAAAACAAATGTCTGAATTAGGAACAAAAAGCTAACGATCAGTGTCTGTTGCTAAATTATACTTTTATTTTCAGTGGCAGATTTGTCAGATGGTAGATAAAAGGGTTTGATAGTTGAGCATTCAAGTTGAACCATTCCAGCAACATTTCATTCATTAAATCTGTAATTTCTGGGCTTGCACCAGAAAATGAACCGTGATAGTTGTGGATTGTTGTAAAAACCCAACTGGTTCAATAATGTCCCTCAGGGAAAAATCTGGCCCACATGCAATTCCACACTATGGGGGACTCTTGGTACCCTCAGGGCAATTGCCCTGCCAGTCACCTATATACCAGGAATAAATTAAAAAAAAAATTCAGTAACACAATTTCCTGAGATAAACTATTATAGCCAAACAAGATCCAGGAACTGCTCTAATGTCAAGTAAAATAAAGCATCACCAATGCACACATTCAATTAATCCTTTAGGCCAGAATGAGCACCAACAAGAGATCTCTAAAACAAATTTAATGGTGGTCCATACTGAAGTAATTGAAAATCTGTGAACATTTGACCAGAAGGTGCCTACAGTAAGTCAGAAATAATGTTCTTACTGGCACTAAAGTGGCAAGGCAACTTCACCCTCAATTCAGATGCACTCTCCGGAATGCAATCGTCAAACAACAGAAGTGACCAGTCCAATGCTGCCTAAAGCAGTTCTTGAAAAGAGAACCCTCTCACTCTTCAGAGAAGAATGGCAAGCTTGCCTGAAAATTTATGGAAACTGCTAATAACTTTAAGAACCAGGCTGAAACCTACAGTATCCTGAGTATGGTCTGTTGAAGCCAAAGAAGCCGTAAAATCCACCAGTTAGAATGTTTATAAAACTACTGAATCAAAAGTCAAACTTACTTTCCTGACACCACACTGGAAAAGGTCTGGAGATTTGACTTACAAAAACAATCTAATCACACAAGGACACAGCATAGGAGCTGCTTACAAGTTTAAAATCTAATTCTCTGCAGATGAGGCCTGGTCACTGGAGAATGTGCGTTGATCATAACTTAATATGAAATGGGTTTGTATGTTTCTATGTTCTAAGATCTACTTTCAAAACGATTACTGATTCAAAAAGAGACTTGTTAGCCCAACTCAAAAGTGTTCCTTAAACCAGTGCTAGTGAGGTATTAAGTTGTATCAATAAATCTGTACAAAGATGGAAATTATAAGTATTTTTATTCACCTTCACCTTTCCCCACCCACCCCTCACCACCACCAACTGCCCACCCACCCCAAAACAAAACTAAATACTTGCCTAAGGGCACAGGCTTGATTATCATTATGTAAATGCATCTGTTGCTAAAATCAAATGAAATACATACACATCAGGATCCAGTGCACCACATAATATGTAACACTGGAAAAAGCTAAACTGATCCATTATCACACTGAAAACTATCATCCATTGAAGAAAAATAATAATTGAAGGCTAATTCATCTATTTCTAACCTAGGTTAGTCAAAGTGTTGTTTGGGTGCAATCATACTGCACTTTTGCAGTAATGTAAAGAAGTTTCAGATCTGTATCAAAACAAACAAAAAGGCAAAGATGAATTTTAAAAGTCTCTAGGTATTCTACTGAATTTCTTGGAAACATAAAAGTTTTGATGCAGATTTGAAATATAAGTGGAACAAACGACTGTCAAACCAACTATAATGCACTGTGCTGGGACAACAGATAAGGGCTCTGGATATTTTCGAGTCCAAGACAGTTTTGCTGACATGGCATGAGAAAAAAAGTGAAAATCCATCCATTTCAGACATGTTACCTCTTGGACTCTACCCAATCCATTTCATTTCCTGAGGAAAGTTTCTGCAATGTACTACAGTACCTCTAGGTAATTTTCCCCTGTGGGATAACAGAAATTTATATTTACATGTGGCACTGACTAGTTGAGGAAGAATTGGTGATTAATAGTATACTGTGATCCAGCACAACCGCACTTCAATTTGGAAAATGACCTGGTATTGAGAGACCTGAGCCTGTCTGGGAAGCATTGATACAGAAGCAACAAGGATGAATATTGCTGTGCCACAAGGATCTTACAGGAAAGGTTGTCCTTGGATGGAAAAAAAAAGCAAAGCATACATTGATACTATGCACTAAATCCAAATCATTAATACATCCAGTCAAACATTGGTATGACCTAAGCTATCTCATCAGAAAACTTAAATTAAAGCAAAGTGCTGGAAATACTCCGCAGGTCTAGCAGCATCTGTGGAGAGAGAGTTAACGTTTCAGGTCTGTGACCTTTCATCAGAACAGGCTGAGTATTTTCAGCACTTTTTGATTTATTTCAGATTTCCAGTATCCGTAGTATTTTGCTTTTTATCAGAAACCTTGCACCTTTGCTCCTGATTCCATCCCGTTACCTGATTGCTCACTCAAACTGAACCCAGTCGTGCACAACCTGAGTGTTCTATTCAGCTGAGCTGGATTTCAAACCCCACATCAGGTCTATTACCAAGCCCACACAATTCTATTTCCAAAAATATCCCCAGTCTCGATCTTTACCTCAACACTCCAGCAGTTAAAACCTCATTTGCAGCTTTGTTACCTGCAGGCTTCAGTTGTTCAATGCCTTCCTGATTGGTCTCCCAAAGTCCATCCACAGGAACTCCAATTCCTCCAGAATGGTGGAATCTTGTCCTATCCAGTTCCAAGTCTGGTTTACCATCAGTTCTCAGTTACCTCCACTATTCCAAAGTACACTTATTTTATTTTCTTATTTAGAGATACAGCAATGAAACAGGCCCATCGGCCCACCGAGTCTGTGCCGACCAAGAACCACCCATTTATACTAACCCTACAGTAATCCCATATTCCCTACCACCTACCTACACTAGGGGCAATTTACAATGGCCAATTTACCTATCACCTGCAAGTCTTTTGGCATTGGGAGGAAATCAGAGCACCCGGCGAAAACCCACACGGTCACAGGGAGAACTTGCAAACTCCGCACAGGCAGTACCCAGAATTGAACCCGGGTCCCTGGAGCTGTGAGGCTGTGGTGCTAACCACTGCACCGCCCCTTAAATTTACATTCTTATTTACAGCTTCCTCCATCACTTCACCCCACTCTGTAACCTCTTCCAGCTCATATCTCATCACACACAGTCCACTCTGCTGAATCTGGACCTAGGTAGCTTCCCTCCACTGCATCATCAATGGCACAACATTCACCCGTAACTCAAATTCTTTCTAAACCCTTCTGTCTTGCTACATTTTCCCCATCTTCTGAAAGTCTTCTCAATATGAATCTTTCCTACCAGGGCTTTGGTTGCTTCCTACACTCTTCTCATAATTCCTATTTGGTCTCTGTTATTTCCACTTTTCCAAAGCATCTTGGGACATTTAACTACTCTAGAAGCATGAGAAATAAAAGTGGACATTTTTGTTGTATATGGGAAATCAGTGCTATTTGTACGTTATTTACTTTCATTTTGATCAAGCTGAAGTATTTTAAAACTAAAGCTGGTTGCTATGGTGTAAAGCTGTAGCATTTAAACAATTGGGTACTTCTCCAGTAAAATTATAATTTTTGAATAAAATAGGCTACTGTGGTGCTACGCTTAAACTAAGAGTGGCTGTCTCAGGTCCTCTATTGGTTTGCTTTATCAAAGATTTTTGAGTGGTTTTAATCATAGTAATGAAGGTTAGGCATGCTTTCTTATTTCCATAAATATCTTCTTTGCCCTCCTTGTCTCCAAAGATAATGGGTAAGCGCCTAGTGGTGGTCAGTGGTTTGTGGAGCAGCGCCTGGAGTGGCTATAAAGGCCAATTCTAGAGTGACAGACTCTACCACAGGTGCTGCAGATAAAATTGGTTGTCGGGGCTGTTACACAGTTGGTTCTCTCCATAAATTTACTTAACAAATATGTCTAAGAAGTTGTCTTTAACTTTGTGAATCAGCTTACAATTCTATATATTTAAAAAGATAAAAGAGAAAAGACTTTCCTGGGTTTGAGCCCAGATGCACTGGATCACGTGGGCACAGCAAACATCAGGAGGGTTGAAATGTACACCTGTAAAGGAACTGCCTGATTTTCCAATCCTCACTGGACCCAGGTAATCCATATAGGAAAATTTTTCCTAATATTTCACTGGTGAAGTGCTGCAACTGATGCCACCTACCTGAGTGAGAACATCCAGCTGCCCCACTATGTGCTCCAGAGTACTTGCAAGGGCTGAGGGGATGCCATTCCCTTCTTGCAGATGAGACTTGTTTAAGGGAAGAACAGGTTTTGCATCTGATGCCAGAATGTTGCTTGAATGACTTTTCTGTTGATTTAGGTTAGTTGACCCAGTGTCTGAAAAGTTTGTCTCCAAAAGCTTCTAAAACACAAACAGCAGATATTTAAAAGCTGGCATTTGTTCGAGGGCGACTTTAGTCTTAATGGTTTTTGTAGAATCATTCAAGACCATTAATATTGACACTGAGGTCCTACAGTTCTTCAATTTCTTTAGTGAGTTGCATATAAACATAAATCAGCAGCTGGGCAATAAAGTCTTGAAGCTTAATGTTCTGTTTGCTCTGCACAAATATGAAGTTGAAAATTCCCCAAGAGATTATTACTAACCTCTCCCACTAACACTGTTTTCCTTTCTTGCAATGTTTCATAGAGCTTTGAAAGACTAGTTTTAATTGATTGCATTAAATCTCAAAATGAAATCCTTGTTGTACTCCAACAGGACCTCATATAGACCACTTTGTTCAGTTCCATCTTTGTATAGCAGATTCACACAAACTAGCATGACAGGGAATTTCCTTTTGTACATTTTATCTAACATAGAAGCAATCATTTAAATACTCCAGTGTACAGAGGGATGTTCCGAGGGGCTAATTTATGTATATGGTAACAAATTAATCCATAAAAATTTAAGCTACAAATTCAAATTGACAATGTTCATGCCTAAAGACTGAACACATATTACTCATACCATATGTGCTATTTTTCTCAGATTAGCATCAGTATAAAGACATACGCGGCAAAGAAATATGATTGTGTTATGCATTTGTATAAATACTTCAGCAATTAGAATATCTACACTTTATTGTTACTATATGTTACAAATATTAACAAGCAATCTTTGATCCTCTTTCAGTGCCCAATTATCCCAATTCAGAAGATTTTCATTCAAAACTGGTACACCGTTTATTTTTAAACTACACATTCATGTCAGCTGATTTCAAAGATTCACTGTTAAACTATTTAACCAGTTGCACAAGTTCCTTTTCTGAATGAAGCAATTCTTGGTTTCAGAAATACCTGGTCTTGGAACAGCTTTGGGGCTATTTTCAAGGTCTGAATATGGCCTTACAAACTCTTTTGAGGTGCTGCATCATCCACTTTGAGTAATTCAGATTTCAGCTCAGATTTCTACTATCAAAGATAGCCCAAAGGGATAATATTTTTCCTTTAACCAATTTAAACCTAAAATGCAATTTGGTGAAAATGTGTTAAAATCTGATAATTTGAGGAAACCAATAAATATAGTTGATAATTTTCAAAGTCCTACTACAATGCAATCAATTAAAAAAGTGTCAGAAATTTCCAGGACTGTTGCTCTTTTGAGGTTTACCCAAGTAGACATAACTATGTGCAATTCTCAGTGCAGAATTAAAGTAACAGTTGCTGAAAAATATCTGGAATAATTCAGACTTTAGGGTATAGTGTAAAACAGGTGATATCGGATCAGCTGCCCATTATATATCCCTCCTGATTTCCATTTCCAAAATGAAAATCAGGAGATATATTTAATGGGCGGCTAATCCAATATTGCTCATTTTACACTATCACCCTCAGTCAATAAATACCCCCATTGAGTTTAAAATTTTGAACAAATTTAACACTTCAGTTCGGAGCCTTACAACGTTCAGAATTAATACCTCATACTTCAGTGAAATTACAAGGATCAGTGTGGGCATCAACTGAAGACAAATTTTGTCAGTACCTGAAAACATTTTTGGTAAAGAAAATCCAACACAGCTGGTTCTGTACCTTTTCAGAGCCAGTAAACAGTTTGTCTTTGAGGAGAAACTGAAAAATCTCAAATAAGACTAACAGACTTCTAGATCAGAAGTGAGAAAAACAACTCAAGAAACATCTTTCGTGAGAGAAACAGTGAGGCATTGCTACTAACATTGGGCGAAATGATTTGATTGGCCTGTATTTGTGATTCTTAAAGTGAGGGAGTCATTTTGCTATTGCAAATCAAGTTTTTAAAACGGCTTTGTCTTTATTTTTTATTCTCCGCATTCCTACAACAGATTTATGTTTAAAGGCAGAAGGGGAAGAGTAATCACAATTAAACTAATGACTTAGTACAGCAAGTATTGGAAGCAAAGGCTTTGATTCAGTCTTTTGTACACAATAAAGGATCTTGCAAGTCAGTTCTCAATGACTCAATCACTTCAGCTAGTCATTTGCAATTGTATCATTTGAATAAGATGGCTAACTGCATGACTGGATTTTGGGAGAATTAAGCTACAGACCGAAAACATAACCCCTTTGCACATCTATTTTCACAGATGCCAGCTGAATAGGACAACATCCAAGAGAAAAGCAAATCAATTTTTAATTTTTAAACAGGGAACTCAAATCTTAATTGTTTAAAAACTGTAACATGTGATAACTTCCCCCAGTTAATAACTTTAAGTAGTATTTTTGCAACAGGTCTGCCAACTCATTTCTGACTTTGGAAATGGATATTGAAACTGGTAACTTTCATCCTCAACAGATGACTGTGTCAAACCACAATATGCTGCTTTGTCCAGAAATCATTACACTGCCAACATTGCTTGCATCTTGAAACTCATTTCCCTCCCCAAAAGGAGATAATGAACTTGAGTCCTAAGTATTGCTAATGATGAGGGATAAACATGCTAAATCAAACATACTAAATCCTACTTTTCTATCAATTCTTTCCAGCAACAAACAAACCCCAAAACCAACATCAACTGCAACAACAACTCAACTCACAAAAATATTTTAAATTACAAGGAAAGATTTCATCACGTATGCTAGAGATTTCAATGCAAGTTGCAGCTAGTTTAACAGGAGAGTCTGAAAAATATGGAAAAAAGTAGATATCAGACTTATTCTTGTTAAATGAAATCCTTAGATACAAGAGGAACAAACTTTGAATTATAATAAATTATTATATTAATGAAAACTCAGGCACATTTTGAGATATGAAGAAAATTCTGAAATTAAAAACATTAAATCCAGGTTCATGCATTGCCTTGCTTCTAGATATGGAATTCTGTTGGCACCAGCAAGTCCATTTTAAGGACCACTTTAAGAAAAAACACACATACATACAGATGAAGTCACAGCAGACAAGATTCCTGCTGCAGATAGTTCTAATACAGGTTAGTTAGCTGTTGTCAAGGACTTGTGGTAGAACATTTTTATTGATGTTGTATTACCACAGCGAACGAAACGATCCATTTGGACACGCTTCAAAAAACATAATTATCTTTTCACCTCAAAGCACGTGATATACTGCAAAAATAAAATTTCCTAGAAGATGTTATACTGTATACAACTCCCACTTAAATTAAAATTGCCAGTTCCCCTGCTCATCTTGTCAGTAATCTTCACATCTGTTGACCAGGTGAGAGTTTAAGCACATGCAAGCAAGTTACATTCCAAGATGAAAACCAATATTTATGAATACAACAATACTGATAATTTACAAAATGAATCTAAAGCATTTAGTCACACACTGGTTGAGTATTAAGGACATCTGAATCACCATCCACTTTCCCCCCCCAAGAAAAGTTAGCATGTTATTTTTACTTCTAAACAGATCCGGAGTTAGTAAAAACTCCATTATCAAACGGTTCAGTCACTACTCAAAGCCAGTTTTCCAGCTTTCAAACTTAATGTGTGTTTTTTCACTGGATTAACCTTTGGTCTTTCCTGACATGCACTGTTCTGTTTGAAGGTGAATTACTCTACTGCCTTCACAAAAATATCTGGCATGTTAAACTATTTCAAAAGCCTACAAAAAGGTAACAGGAAATAGTATGCACCTGCAACCTATAAATTATTCCATAGCAAACAAACCTATTTAGTGGGTACCTGAAAGTTATCAAACAAATTTAAAACATGTGTTAATGTCAGTGTTTAAAGTAGGTTTCTGATGTCAACTCAAAATGCCCTTTTAGTATATTGCATTGATGGGAGTTCAGAAATTCTGCCCTTATTTGGTCCTAGGTAAATGGCAATTGTATTTGTTACTTAAAGTAAACTGGAATAAACTACTGAAAAACACTGCAATTTACATCCATTCAGCTAAGGGAGGCTTTTTCTTTGCTGCGCACAGTTCAGCACACCAATCATATGAAGATACCAAAATGTCAGTTCAAGTTCAGCGTTTCTGTAATTTAATATGTACTAAATTTCTTCTGTATTTTCAATGAAACAATTTGATTCTATTAGTTGTGGAAGGCTATGAGAGAATCTTTTACAGGAGACATTGTTGCAGCAAATTATCTTTCTAAATATTATTTATTTTGGTGGTGATTTAGTTGTTTTCACAAGTTAACAAAGATCAAAGGTGTTGAATGTTGTTTTATATAAAGTCAACAAGTGATGTGCATGATACATTTATCCTATCATGTTTATCTTATGAAAACAGGACTTTTCAAAATAATATTGTTCTTAAAATGTTGTGTTTATCAAGGTGACTGACAGTGCTGAGGACTGGAATATTTCCCCCAATTTTGTAAACCAATGCCTGGTATATAATAGAAACATACGTAGAAAATAGGAGCAGGAGTAGGCCACTCGGCCCTTTGAGCCTGCTCCGCCGTTCATTATGATCATGGCTGATCATCCAACTCAGTAGCCTGTTCCCGCTTTCGCCCCATACCCTTTGATCCCTTTAGATCCAAGAGCTATATCTAACTCCTTCTTGAAAACATACAATGTTTTGGCCTCAACTGCTTTCTGTGGTAGCGAATTCCACAGGCTCACCACTCTCTGGGTGAAGAAATTTCTCCTCATCTCAGTCCTGAAAGGATTACCCCGTATCCATAGACTATGACCCCTGGTTCTAGACTCCCCCACCATCAGGAACATCCTTCCTGCATCTACCCTGTCAAGTCCTGTTAGAATTTTATAGGTTTCTATGAGATCCCCCCTCAATCTTCTGAACTCCAGCGAATATAATCCTAACCGACTCAATCGCTCCTCATACGTCAGTCCCGCCATTCCAGGAATCAGTCTGGTAAACCTTCGCTGCACTCCCTCTATAGCAAGAACATACTTCCTCAGATAAGGAGACCAAAACTGCACACAATATTCCAGGTGTGGCCTCACCAAGGCCCTGTATAATTGCAGCAAGACATCCCTGCTCCTGTACGCGAATCCTCTCGCTATGAAGGGCAACATACCATTTTCTTTTTTTGCCGCCTGTTCACCTGCATGCTTACCTTCAGCGACTGGTGTACGAGAACACCCAGGTCTCGCTGCATATTCCCCTCTCAGTTTATAGCCGTTCAGATAATAATCTGCCTTCCTGTTTTTGCCACCAAAGTGGATAACCTCACATTTATCCACGTTGTACTGCACCTGCCATGCATTAGCCCACTCACTCAACTTGTCCAAATCAACCTGAAGCCTCTCTGCATCCTCCTCACAACTCACCCTCCCACCCAGTTTTGTGAGATCTGCAAATTTGGAGATATTACATTTAGTTCCCTCATCTAAATCATTAATGTATATTGTGAATAGCTGGGGTCCTAGCACCGATCCCTGTGGTACCCCACTAGTCACTGACTGCCATTCAGAAAAAGACCCATTTATCCTTACTCTTTATTTCCTGTCCGCCAACCAATTTTCTATCCATCGCAATACACTACCCCCAATCCCATGCGCTTTAATTTTACATGCTAATCTCTTATGTGGGACTTTGTTGAAAGCCTTCTGAAAGTCCAAATAAACCATATCCACTGGCTCCCCCTCATCAACTCTACTAGTTACATCCTCAAAGAATTCTAGTAGATTTGTCAAGCATGATTTCCCTTTCGTAAATCCATGCTGACTCTGTCCGATTCAACACTGTTCTCTAAGTGCTCTGCTATAAAGTGCTATAAGTGCTAATGGCAGATGGCATTTCCCCTACTCTGCCTTGACAACATGGGTTAGTTACAACCTCAGAATTCTTATTGTATTGGTGTGAAGTTTTTCAGTTCCCACACTACAACAACTTGCCTTTATATAGTGGCTTTAACATAGGTACTTCACAGGATCATAATCAGTCCACAAATTGACGCCAAGCCAAAGAAAGAGCTACAAGGATGGGTGACTATAAGCTTGGTAAAAGAGGTAGGTTTTAAGAAGCATCTTAAGGGAATGGGACTGAAATTGCACTAGTAAAAGGAGAATGAGGTAGTTAGGTTGCTGCTTTAGGAGAGACTGTGGCAGAAGTTGTCCAGGTTAGTGCAAAAAAAGCCACAAGCTTATCCAGGAGGGACTCAATCCTTGCACAACATCAGATAAGGAGGCCAGCAGGGTAATAATAAGCTGAAGACTAAGAAAGATAGATTGCAATGAGGGAAGAAGAGGACTGTTGATAGCAGGAACAACGGAGGATGGGGCAGAGAATCTCAGAATCGTTACAGTGCAGGAGACCATTCGGCCCGTCGTGTCTGCACTGGCTCTCTGAAAGAGCAACTCTCTCAGTTTCATTCCCCTGCCTTCTCCCCATAAACCTGCACATTCTTCCTTTTCATATAACGGTCCAATTCCCTTTTGAATTCTTCAATTGAACCTGCCTCCACCATGTTCTCAGGCAGCGCATTCTAGACCTTAACCACTCGCTGCATAAAAAGGTTTTTCCTCATGTCACTTTTGCTTCTCTTACCAAATACTTTAAATCTATGCCCACTCGTTCTCGATCCTTTCACAAGTGGGAACAGTTTCTCTTGATCTACTCTGTCCAGACACCTCAGGATTTGGAATACTTCTATCAAATCACCTCTCAGCCTTATCTTCTCTAAGGAAAACAGTCCTAACTTCTCCAATCTATCTTCATAACTGAAATTCGTCACCCCTGGAACCATTCTCCTGAATCTTTTCTGTATTCTCTCCAATGCCCACATATCTGTCCTAAAGTGCGGCGCCCAGAATTAAATGCAATACTCCAGCTGAGGCCAAACTAGTGTCTTATACAAGCTCAACATAACTTCCTTGCTCTTGTACTCTATGCCCCTATTAATAAAGCCCAGATTACTATATGCTTTATCAACCGCTCTCTCAACCTGTCCTGCCACCTTCAATGACTTATGCACATGTACACCTAGGTCCCTCTGCTCCTACACCCCTTTAGAATTGTACCCTTTATAGAGTCATAGAGAGATCCAGCACTGAAACAGGCCCTTCGGCCCACCGAGTCTGTGCCGACCAACAACCACCCATTTATATTAATCCTACATTAATCCCATATTCCCTACTACATCCCCACCATTCTCCTACCACCTACCTACACTAGGGGCAATTTACAATGGCCAATTTACCTATCAACCTGCAAGTCTCTGGCTGTGGGAGGAAACCGGATAACCCGGTGGAAACCCACACGGTCACAAGGAGAACTTGCAAACTCCGCACAGGCAGTACCCAGAACCGAACCCGGTTGCTGGAGCTGTGAGGCTGCGGTGCTAACCACTGCGCCGCCCATTTATTCTATATTGTCTCTCCATGTACTTAGTACCAAAATAAATCACTTCACATTCCTCTGTATTGAACTTCAACTACCACCTCTCTGCCCATTCCACCAACTTGTCTACGTCCTTTTGAAGTTCTACACTGTCCTCCTCACAGCTCACAATGCTTCCAAATTTTGTATCATCTGCAAACTTTGAAGTTGTGCCCTGTACATCAGGGTCTAGGTCATTAATATATATCAGGAGAAGCAAGGGTCCCAACACTGATCCCTGGGGAACTCCACTACAAACCTTCCTCCAGCCTGAAAAACATCCATTAGCCACTACTCTTTGTTTCCTGTCACTCAAGCCAATTTCGTATCCAAATTGTTACTATCCCTTTTATTCCATGAGCTACAAGTTTGCTCACAAGTCTGTTGTGTGGCACTGTTTCAAACCATCAAAGTCCATGTACACCACATCAACAGCATTGCCCTCATCAACCCTCTGTTACCTCCTCAAAAAACTCCAGCAAGTTAGTTAAACATGATTTTGCCTTAAGAAATCCATACTGACTTTTCTTAATTAACTCATCCATGTGACTATTGATTTTGTCCTGAATTATTTTTTCCAGAAGCTTTCCCACCATCAAAGTTAAACTGACTGGCCTATAGTTGCTGCCTTATCTTTACACCCTTTTTTGAACAAGGGTGTAACGTTTGCAATTCTCCAGTCCTCTGGCACCACCCCCAAGTCTAAGGATGACTGAAAAATTATGGCCAGTGCCTCTGCAATTTCCACCCTCCGTCCCTCAGTATCCTTGGATGCATCTCATCTGACCCTGGTGCTTTATCCACTTTAAGTACAGAAAGCCTATCTAATACTTCCTCTAACAATTTTAAATGCCTCTAGTGTCTGACATACCTCCTCTTTCAACATTGCCTGGGTTGCATCTTCTTCCTTGATAAAGATAGATGCAAAGTATTCATTTAATACCTCAGCTGTGCCCTCTGCCTTCATGTGTAAATCCCCTTTCTGGTCCCTAATCAGCCCCACTCTTCCTTTTACCACCCTTTTACTATTTATATGCCTATAGAAAACTTTAGGATTTCCTTTAATGCTAGCTGCCAGTCTCTTCTCATGCTCTGTGTTTGCTTCTCTTATTTGCTTTTTCACTACCCCTTTGGACCTTCTATATTCAGCCTAGTTTTCAATAGTATTTTCTACCTGGCATCTGCCACAAGCACACTTTTTCTTCTTTATCTTAATCTCTACCTCTTTTGTCATCCAGGGAGCTCTGGATTTGTTTGCCCTACTTTTAACCTTCGAGGAAACATACCTTGACTGTGCCCGAAGTACCTCTTCTTTGAAGGCCCATTATTCATCTACCGGTTTTCCTGCCAGCTTTTGACTCCAATTTATTCGCCCCAGCTCCATTCTTACTCCATTAAAGTTGACCTTCCCCCAGTTAATTATTCTTACTCTGGATTGCTCTTTGTCCTTTTCCATGGTCAGCCTAAAACTTACAATACAATGATCACTATCCCCTCTCCTACTGATACTTGAAGAAATGCTTATTCCCTGACTGGGAAACGAACCCATGCCGCAGCGGTGAGAGTGCCGAATCCTAACCACTAGACCACCAGGGATGGTGGGCTAGGAAGACAGGCAGAATGAGAAAGAAGTTGTGGTCCAGAATGGTCACCAAAATGTGTGTACAGGTCGATACAGAGAAGTGGCCTCCAGTTATAATTTACAATCAATGACAATGCAAATTTGTGATATGGTACATTGAAAATGGCCATCCAAGTCCAGGGCGTAGTAAATAGCTGAACAGGCCTGACAAGTGGTCAAAAATGGTGCCTGGCTAGTAGGTTGACAATCGGTCAAGACCACTTTGTGGCCAGATTGTGACCACTGGCCAATCCGGCAATTTAGAATCAGGGTCCAGGACACAGTTGACTGGCTAGCAGGCATGTTCTGGGACTTGATCACCATCTTTTACCAACTTTGTGTGTGGTATTGACATGTACAAATCTTGTGGGGATGTGCTCCAAACCAACAATGCCACCAGAAACTACATGTATGTTATGCTATACCAGACTCATAGTAAAAATGAATGCAGTTTGGGCAGAGGTGGTTGCCTCATTTCTCATAAATCTAATCTGTATTTTGATCTATATTTTCCATAGAAGACAGCACAGAATCATAAACAGAGAGTGCCCATCATGAAAGTGGACCTTCCAATCTGAGATAGCTCCCCTATTTCAAGTAAAGTCCCCTTGAAATCAACAGGCCGGGTCCACAAAAGAAGTGAGCTTGGTGCGAGTATACACAAAGTATGCTAAAATACCCTATTCATGTATACATCTATAAATGGGGTAATTAAGTTTATTTCTTTGTACGTTTAATGCTTAGAGACTTTGCATGTGCCAAAGACTAGGTCGAACACAGTAAAAGGATTACGCTGCAAACCACATTTTGTTGTCTGATTCAAATGTTCTTACAATTGCCGACTGGCAGCAAGACCCGACATGCAACACTCCTGCTTGCATGATACCACGTATCTAGGACCAGCAGATTTATATAGAAGAGAATTTAGTTTAGGTAGGAAACTGTTTTAGTGGATACGTGGGCTTATCACTCTAGCAGTTTGAGTAACCACTGCAACTGTCAGGGAAGTGCTTCAAAAGAAGGTAATTGACCTAGCTGGTAGTGATGGCCACCATCATAACCAAAACAGATGAGACAATGATGATCTACACAGAGCAGTCGGTGAATGAATAAAAGATGACATTAAAAGCAGTGAGATATTTGTTAGGATATGTGGCTCACATTTGCGTACATATAAGCGAAGAGAGAATAAGTGATGCGTTAAAGCAAAAATCACAGACTGAAATGACACATCAACAATGAAGATATATCAGTCATACTGGCTCAGTCACAACTGGCAGTTGTCACTGCTATCACTCAAGGGTTAGGGAGCCAGCCGGCAGTAGAGGGACATGATATTTTACAAACCAGAGAACAGGAGATTGAACCCAGGAATTGTAAAGTGCTAGAGAAGCCTTGCTTGAGCTCATGACCAAGCCAATGAAATAAGTAGATCACACGCAATGCAAGTTAAATCTTTATGAATTTAGGAAATTGAAGAACCCTTGCCTCTGATGAAGGGAGAACAGATGTTTAAAACAATGTGAATGGTCTAGTAGAGAACAAAAACATCTCTGTAGAGAAAGGGGGGGGGGAAGCTGTTGTGCAATGCTTCTGACTTCAGTGTAAGGAAAACTAAAATGTGTGGTTACATATGTAAAAATTCCCATTGGAAAATAAGGTTTATTTTTGTTCATTCATGGGATGTGGGCATTACTACCAAGACCAACATTTATTGCCCTCAAAAACGTGACGTCCCACAATTCTATGCGGTAGGGAGTTCCAGGATTTTGACCCAGCAACGATGAATGAATGGCAATATATTTCAATGTTAAAGCGGTCTGTGACTTGGAGGAAAACTTGCAGCTGGTGGTGATCCCATGCAGCTGCTCCCCACATTCTTCTAGGTGATGGAGGATATGGGTTTCGAAGATACTGTCGAAGAAGCCTTAGCAAGTTGCTACAGTGCATCTTGTAGATTGTACAATTTGTAGATACTATGCGCTGGTGATGGATGGGGTGCCAATCAAGAGGGCTGCTTTGTCTTGGATATTGTTGAGCTTCGTGAGTGTTGTTGGAACTGCACTTATTCAGGCAGTTCAGGCCACAGACCTGAAACATTACGTCAGCTTCTCTCTCCACAGATGCTGCCTGACCTGCTGAGTATTTCCAGCACTTCTTGTTTTTATTTCAGATTTCCAGCATCTGCAGTATTTTGCTTTTATTCATTCAGACAATCCTGACTTGTGCCCTGTATATAGTGCAAAGGCTTTTGGGGAGTCAGGAGGCGAGTCACTCACCACAGAATACCCAGCCTCTGACCTGCTCTTGTAGTTACATTATTTATGTAGCTGGCCCAGTTAAGCTTCTGGTCAATGATGACCCCCAAAAATTAAGGATCACCCTTTTAGGACAGAGATGAGGAGAAATTTTTTCTCTGAAGGTTGTGCGACTTTGGAACTCTCTGCCTCAGAAGGTACCTTAAATATTTTTAAGGCGGAGGTAGATAGATTCTTGTTAGGCAAGGGAATCAAAGGTTATCAGGGGTAGATGGAAGTGCGGAATTCGATCTAAATGATCTTACTGAATGGCGGAGAAAGCTCAAGGGGCTAATGGCCTACTTCTGCTCCTAATTTGTATGTTCGTAGACTCTCTCTTGTTGGAGATGGTCATTACTTGGCACTTGTGTCATGCAAATGTTATTTAGCACTTATCAGCCCACACCTGAATGCTGTCCAGGTCTTGTTGCATATGGGCACGGAGTGCTTCATTATCTGAGGATTTGCAAATGGAACTGAATACTGTGCAATCAATCATCGGTGTGGATGTTCCTTGCTGGTCTGAAGGAGATACCAGAGTACCTGAATATTTCACTTACTAATGATAATTGGTGGTTCAGGAAGGCAGAATAATGTGCCCAAAACTTGAAACTTTTCAAACATGAAGTTGAATAAAATTCATCGATTGTGCTAATTGTTTCAACTGCGGACTCACATTAAAGTTAAAGTTGGACCAGTTGGGTGAGCGGGCAGATGCAGTAGAACGTGGATAAATGTGAGGGTATCCACTTTGGTTGTAAATACAGAAAGGTAGATTATCTGAATGGTGATAGATTGGGAAAGGGGGAGGTGCAACGAGACCTGGGTGTCCTTGTACACCAGTTGCTGAAAGCAAGCATTCAGGTGCAGCAAGCAGTTAGGAAGGCCTTCATTGCAAATAGATTTGAGTACAGGAGCAAGGATGTCTTACTGCAGTTATACAGGGGCCTTGGCGAGATCACATCTAGAGTGTTGTGTGCAGTTTTGGTCTCCTTATCTGAGGAAGGATGTTCTTGCCATGGAGGGAGTGCAAAGATGATTTACTAGGCTGATTCCTGGGATGGCAGGATTGACGTATGAGAAGAGATTGGATTGTCTAGTCCTATATTCACTAGAGTTTAGAAGAATGAGAGGGGATCGCATAGAAACCTATAAAAGTCTAAAAGGACTAGACAGGCTAGATGCAGGGAGGATGTTCTCGATGGCTGGGGAGTCCGGAACCAGGGGTTACAGTCTCAGGATATGGGGTATGCCATTTAGAACTGAGATGCGGAAAAATTTCTTCAGAGGGTGGTGAACCTATGGAATTCTCTACTGCAGAAGGCAGTGGAGGCCAAGTCATTAAATATATTCAAGAAAGAGTTAGATATATTTCTTAATGCCAAAGGGATCAAGGGATATGGGGAGAAAGCGGTAACAGGGTACTGAATTAGACAATCAGCCATGATCTTTTTTGAATGGTGGAGCAGGCCCGAAGGGCCAAATGGCCTATTCCTGCTCCTATTTTCTATCTATGTTACTAAAGGACAAAGGCAAGATCCCAAAGATAACAAAACTAAATTGGACCAGGATGAATCAATGAAATGTCTGAGACAAGAAGGGTCAAATAATGGGTGGATAGTAATTTGCAATTTCAGACTTTTCCTACTCTTAACAAAATTTCTACCTTTCTCCCTGGCCACTGTGTCAGGCTGACCAGCCTTTGCAAACTTGATAACCTGTTCGACTCCAAGCAAAGTTTACAATCCCATATCCTCTCCATTACAAAGATCGCCCACTCCCACTTCCTTATCATTGCCTGCCACGACCCCTACCTTAGTCCATCTGTCACAAAAAGCTTCATTCAAGTCTTTAACATCTTCAGACTTGATTACTTCAATGCTCTGCTAGCCAACCTCTCATTCTACACAGTCCTTAAATCAGCATACCCAAAACTCTGCTGCCTATATTTTATAGCACACAACTTGACCTTGCTGGCCTACACTGACCCCTTATCCCCTAACATCTCAAATTTAAAATTAGCATCTGTGGGTTTAAGTCCTGCCATTCTCATCCTTCCCTATCTGTGTAGTTTTGTCCAGACCTGCAACACCTTCTTAAAGTCTCAGTTTCTCCGACTCTGGTTTTGTTAACTGGCGATCCCTTTGCCCCCAGCCCCCACCATTGACAGACATATTTTCAGCTACCCATGCTTGGAATTTCTTCTGTCAACCATTCTAACTACACCTTCTTATCTTCCTGTATGACCCTCCATAAGGCACAGCTCTGAGTAATTTTTTGTTGCCAATCTTTCCTTATTTGGCTCAGTAGGTCATTTTTCCTTAGGCCTCAGTGAGGAGCCTTTAAATTTTTTCTACATTAAAGGCACTATGTAAATACAAGTTGTTGTAATGCTTTTCCTTACAACAGAACTGCGTGGCTTTGACTATTCTATGTTAATTGGAGAATTTTCTGGAGTAATGCCACATTCATTCCTTCAGGTTCTGTAATTGGCAAAGGCCATGGGACCTGACAACATCCCAGCTGTAGTACTGAAGACCTGTGTTCCAGAATGAGCCGCACCCCTAGCCAAGTTGTTATAGTACAGCTACAACACGGACATCTATCCGACAATGTGGAAAGTTGCCCAGGTATGTCCTGTCCAGAAAAAGCAGGACAAATCCAATCCGGCCAATTACCGCCCCATCAGTCTACTCTCAATCATCAGCCAAGTGATGGAAGGGGTCATCGAAAGTGCTATCATGCAGAGCTTACTCAGCAATAATCTACTCGTCAAAGCTCAGTTTGGGTTCCACCAGGACAACTTGGCTCCAGGACTCATTAAAACCTTGCTCCAAACATGGACAAAAAATCTGAATTCCAGGTGAGGAGAGAGCCTTTGATATCAAGGTAGCATTTGACCGAGTGTGGCATCAAGAAGCCCTAGTAAAATTCAAGTCAATATGAATCAGGGGAAAAGTATCCATAGTCTGGAGTCAAACCTAGCACAAAGGAAGACGGCTGTGGTTGTTGGGGGTCAATAATCTCAGCCCCAAGACTTCGCTGCAGGAGTTCCTTAGTGTCGTGTCCTAGGCCCAACCATCTTCAGCTCCTTCATTAATGACCTTCCTTCCATCATAAGATCAGTAGTGGGGATGTTCACTAATGATTGCAGAGTGTTCAGCATCAATTGTAACTCCTCAGAGAATGAAGCAGTCTGTGCCCAAATGCAGCAAGACCTAGACAACATGCAGGTTTGAATTGATAAGTGCCAAGTAACATTCACGCCACACAAGTGCCAGGCAATGACCATCTCCAACAAGAGAGAGTGTCTAACCATCTCCCCTTGACATTCAACAGCATTATCATCGCTGTATCCCCCACCAACATCCAGGGGGTTACCATTGACCAGAATCTTAACTGGACCAGCCATTTAAATACTGTGGCTACACGAGCAGGCCAGAGGTTGGGAATTCTGCGGCGAGCAACTCATCTCCTGACTCCCCAAAGCCTGTCCACCATCTACAAGGCACAAGTCAGGAGTGTGATGGAATACTCTCCACTTGTCTGGATGAGTGCAGCTCCAACAACACTCAAGAAGCTTGACACCATTCAGGACAAAGCAGTCTGCTTGATCAGCACCCATCCACCACCTTAAACATTCATTCCTTCCACCACCAGCACACAGTGGTAGCAGTGCGTACCATCTACAATATGCACTGCAACAACTCGTCAAGCCTCTTCCGACAGCACCTTCCAAACCCATGATCTCTTCCACCTAGAAGGAAAAGCACAGCAGATGCATGGGAACACCAGCAACTGCAAGTTCCCCTCCAAGCCACACACCATCCTGACTTGGAACTATATTGCTTATCCTTCACTGGGTCAAAAACCTGGAACTCTTTCCCTGACAGCATTGTGGGTGTACCTATACTACAAGGATTGCAGCGGATCAAGAAGACAGCCCACCATCACCTTCTCAAGGGCAATCAGGGATGCCCAATAAATGCTGGCCTTACCTGCAATGCCCACATCCCAGGAATGAATTTTAAAAAGGCGTTCCTCAAACATAGGTCTTCTCGTTCAGTGACAGACGGGTTGGAGAAAACCGCAGAGACAAGAAAATATAGATAATAAAATTCGGTAGGATTGAAAGAACACAATTGATATGTGGAGTAAAAAGAAAGTCAAACAAATGGTGACACCTTTGAGGGGCAATGAAGGGAATGTGGCATTGGGCAATGTTAGATATCCGGAATGATTTCTTGGCTTCTGTGTTCACAGAAGCAGCTATTGATTTTCTCCTAGAAGTGAGGGCTAATTTTCTGGAAATGAGGTGTACATTTCAAGAAAAACAATTCCTGATAAATGAGGGAAGGAAATACTAAGGGCACTGGAAGAGGATAAGACCTTGATGGCTTGCACATTTAAGGAAATGGCTGACAAAATGGCTATTTTTGTAGTGGGTACCTTTAGGGAATCAACATAATTAGGAATTGTTCTAAATGACAAGAAAGCTGTGACTATGGCATCTACCTTTGAAAATTATATACCAATGAAGCTTGACCTCTGGCTTGGGTAAAATGTTACGGACTATACTGAAGAAAGATACAATGAAATACCAACAGCAGTATGAAATCATCAGGATGCGAATCCCTTCGTGTCAGGATTCTGCCCCTGCCACAGTAATGAAACAGATCTCAAAGCTATAAGTGACATTCTATGTGACTTTGACCATGGTAAACTATCCTTCCTCACCCTTCTCGACCTATCTGCAGCCTTTGACACAGTTGACCACATCATTCTCATTCAACTCCTCTCCTTTGTCCAGCTGGGAGAACTGCCCATGCCTGGTTCCATTTTTAGCCACTGAATCATAGCTTGAGAATCACCTGCAATGACTTCTCTTCCCACTCCCGCACCGTTACCTCTGGAGTTCCTGAAGGATCTATCTTTGGCCCCCTTGTATTGCTCCTCCAAGCACTGCCCTTTAGGGACAACATCCTAATGCACAACAACAGGCTTTACATATACACTGATGCTGCTCAGCTTTACCTCACACACCATTGTTTCTGATTTGTCACACTGCTTGTCCGACATCCAGTACTGGATGAGCAGAAATTTCCTCCAACTAAATATTGGGAAGACTGAAGTCATTGTCTTTGGTCCCCACCACAAACTCCATTCCCTGACTACCATTTCTAGTCCTCTCCTTTCTGAAGCTGAACCAGATTATTCGCTACCTTGGTGTTCTGTTTGACCCGGAGATGAGCTTCAGACCACATATCCCATCCATCACCAAAACTGTCTACTTCCAGATTTGTAACATCACCCAATTCCAACCCTGCCTCAGCTCATCTGCTGCTAAAACCCTCATTCACGCCTTTACAACCTCTTGATTGACTATTCCAGCCCTCTCCTGGTCGGTCTCCCATAATTCACACCACATAAACTTGTGCTCATTCAAAACTCTGCATATCTTATCTTAATGTTAGATTTCAGATTGAGTAATCCTTTGCTGAACTTTTTCCAGTGCCAAGACGTTTTTCCTGTAATCTGGCAAACTGCACACAATACTCCTGGCTGGGATGAACCAATGCCCTATGTAGGCTCAGTGTTGCATTAGTATTCTGTTTCATGTACTATGTAAACCTAGATCCTATTTGGCTTATTGACTGCTGCTGCCACTCCACAGTTTCAATCAACAGTCCATCATATACCCAAATCCTTTTCCTGTGTTATATCCTGTAGAATAATACCATTCAGTTTATAGTTTCAATGTTTGTTTCTCTTCCCCAGTCCCCTCACTTTGTAGTTGTTAGCATGGAATTTAATTTGTCATTTCTCAGTCCAACTTCCCGATCTATCTAGATCCCCCTGCATCTGATGAGTCTGCCCTTAATTATTTCTGCAAGTTTCCCCCACCCCCGCCTATCTTCGTATCATTGGTATCATCACCAACTCTTGACCATTTTGTTTCTGTGTGAACAGCTAAGCTCTAAGCACTTCCTGCCACTCAGTCACAGCTCCATGCAGGACCATCTCTGCTCTTTTGATGCAGCTGGTAGTCAAAACCAATTCAATATCTGCCCGTTTTCTGTGCTTTTCCACCATGTGAAACAATGTCCTCTGTAGAACTGTGTCACAGCTTTGCTGAAAGATCCTTTATTCATAAATTGCAGTAGTTCTCCAAAGCATTCTAACAGTTTTGTAGAGCATGATTTTCCCATCCCACATGAAGTCATGCTGACCTATGTTGCAACAGCAACTTGCATTTATATTGCGTCTTTACTGTAGAAAAACATCCCACAGCGCCTGACAAATGTGTCATCAATAAAAAAAACAGCCAGAGAAGGCAATATTAGGATAGATGACTAAAAGCTTGGTCAAACAGATGTTTTAAAGAGCATCTTAAAGGAGAAAAGAGAGGTACTGAGACAGAGGTTTAGGGGAGGGAATTCCAGAGCTTAATGGCAAAGCAGATGAAAGCACAGCTGCTGATGGTGGAGCGATTAAAATCGGGAATGCGCAAGATGCCAGAATTAGAGAAACACTGAGAACTCAAAGGTTTGTATGGCTGGAGGAGATTACAGAGATAAGGAAGGTGCGGCCATGGAGGGATTTGAAAACAAGGATAAGAATTTTAAAGTTGAGGCATTGTTGCATCAGGAGCCAGTGTAGGTCAGCAAGCACAGGGTGATGGGGGAATGAGACTTAATGCAATTTAAGGCGGGGGTGGGGGAAACTTGCAGAAATAATTAAGGGCAGACTCATCAGATGCAGGGGGATCTAGATAGATCGGGAAGTTGGACTGAGAAATGACAAATTAAATTCCATGCTAACAACTACAAAGTGAGGGGACTGGGGAAGAGAAACAAACATTGAAACTATAAACTGAATGGTATTATTCTACAGGATATAACACAGGAAAAGGATTTGGGTATATGATGGACTGTTGATTGAAACTGTGGAGTGGCAGCAGCAGTCAATAAGCCAAATAGGATCTAGGTTTACATAGTACATGAAACAGAATACTAATGCAACACTGAGCCTACATAGGGCATTGGTTCATCCCAGCCAGGAGTATTGTGTGCAGTTTGCCAGATTACAGGAAAAACGTCTTGGCACTGGAAAAAGTTCAGCAAAGGATTACTCAATCTGAAATCTAACATTAAATATCAGAGCTACAAGACTAATGCAGTCGAGTTTGTTTACACTAGAGTAAAGACTAATAGGGGATTTTAGTGAGGTATTTGAGATCCTTAAGGATATTGACAAGCAAAAATTTGAGAAACTGTCACTCTTAGGGCTATGATAAACAATGTGAGACATCAGATATAAATGATGCTTAGAAGAGCTAAGGTAAATGACAGCCTAAATATAACTACCTCACAGAGTAGCTAATGCTTCAAATGGACTGCTCAGAGAGGCAATCAAAGTTGCTAACAGCGGCAATCTTAAGAGGGATTTGAGAAGACATTAAGTGAGAAAATCAATTGATGGATATAGGCAGTGAACTGTATATTGTGTTTTCGAACTCTGGGGCCAGCTAGATGGACTATAATTATCTTTTCAGGTATTGCATACTCCTACTTTGTGTACTCTGAATAGCTGTTCATGTGCCAGAAGTGTATGACTTTTCTTTCTGTAGTACTGTACATACTTGAAGCACATCATCATTGCATCTAATCAGACGAACATAAAAATTAGGAGCAGGAGTTGGCCATTTGGCTCCTCGAGCCTGCTCCACTATTTGATAAGATCATGACTGATCTGAATGTGGCCTCAACCCCAATTTCCTGTCAACCCCCCATAACACTTGGTTCCCTTGTCTATCAAGAATTTAACTCAGCCTTGAGTATATTCAATGACCCAGCCTCAACGGATCTCTGAGGAAGTAAATTCCAGACTAACTACCCTCAGGGAAAAAAATTCTCCTCATCTGTGTGTTAGATGGGAGACCCCTTATTTTAAACTGTGTCCCCTAGTTCTACTCTTGCTCATAAGTGGAAACATTCTTCCAGCATTCATCGTGTCAAGTCCCCTAAGGATCTTATATGTTTCAATAAGATCTCTCATTCTTCTAAACTCTAATGGGTATAGGCCCAACCTGTTCAACTTTTCCAAATAAGATAGCCCCTTCATCCCAGGCATCAGTCAAGTGACCCTTCTCTGAACTGCTTCGAATGCAATTATATGCTTTCTTAAGTAAGAACAAACAAAGAACCATCAAAGAACAGTACAGCACAGGAACAGTCCATTCGGCCCTCCAAGCCTGCGCCGATCTTGATGCCTGCTTAAACTAAAACCTTCTGCGCTTCCGGGGTCCGTATCCCTCTATTCCCATCCTATTCGTGTATTTGTCAAGATGCCTCTTAAATGTCTCTATGGTACCTGCTTCCACCACCTCCCCCGGCAACAAGTTCCAGGCACTCACCCACCCTCTGTGTAAAGAACTTGCCTCGCACATCTCCTCTAAACTTTGCCCCTCTCACCTTAAACCTATGTCCCCTAGAAACTGACTCTTCCACCCTGGGAAAAAGCTTCTGACTATCCACTCTGTCCATGCCACTTATAACTTTGTAAACCTCTATCATGTCGCCCCTCCACCTCCGTCGTTCCAGTGTAAACAATCCGAGTTTATCCAACCTCTCCTGAAAGCTAATGCCCTCCAGACCAGGCAACATCCTGGTAAACCTCTTCTGTACCCTCTCTAAAGCCTCCACGTCCTTCTGGTAGCGTGGCGACCAGAATTGCACGCAATATTCTAAGTGTGGCCTAACTAAAGTTCTGTACAGCCTCAGCATGACTTGCCAATTTTTATACTCTATGTCCCGACCGATGAAGGCAAGCATGCCGTATGCCTTCTTGACTACCTTATCCACCTGCGTTGCCACTTTCAGTGACCTGTGGACCTGTACGCCCAGATCTCTCTGCCTGTCAATACTCCTAAGGGTTCAGCCATTTACTGTATACTTCCCACCTGCATTAGACCTTCCAAAATGCATTACCTCACATTTGTCCGGATTAAACTCCATCTGCCATTTCTCCGCCCAAGTCTCCAACCGATCTATATCCTGCTGTATCCTCTGACAATCCTCATCACTGTCTGCAACTCCACCAACCTTTGTGTCGTCCACAAACTTACTAATCAGACCAGCTACATTTTCCTCCAAATTATTTATATATACTACAAACAGCAAAGGTCCCAGCACTGATCCCTGCGGAACACCACTAGTCACATCCCTCCATTCAGAAAAACACCCTTCCACTGCTACCCTCTGTCTTCTATGACCGAGCCAGTTCTGTATCCAACTTGCCAGCTCCCCTCTGATCCCGTGTGACTTCACCTTTTGTACCAGTCTGCCATGAGGGACCTTGTCAAAGGCTTTACTGAAGTCCATATAGATAACATCCACTGCCCTTCCTTCATCAATCATCTTCGTCACTTCCTCATAAAACTCAATCAAATTAGTGAGACACGACCTCCCCTTCACAAAACCATGCTGCCTCTTGCTAATAAGTCCATTTGTTTCCAAATGGGAGTAAATCCAGTCCCGAAGAATCCTCTCTAATAATTCCCCTACCACTGACGTAAGGCTCACTATAATTTCCTGGATTACCCTTGCTACCCTTCTTCAACAAAGGAACAACATTGGCTATTCTCCAGTCCTCTGGGACCTCACCTGTAGCCAATGAGGATGCAAAGATTTCTGTAAAGGCCCCAGCAATTTCTTCCCTTGCCTCCCTCAGTATTCTGGGGTAGATCCCATCAGGCCCTGGGGACTTATCTACCTTAATGCTTTGCAAGACACCCAACACCTCCTCCTTTTTGATAATGAGATGACTGAGACTATCTACACTCCCTTCCCTAGGCTCATCATCCGCAAAGTACTCATTTAGGAAACCAAAATGTACACAGTACTTCAGATGTGGTCTCACTAAGGCAAAACTTCCCTACTTTTATATTCTATTGCCCTTGCAATAAACAACAACATTCCATTTGCCGTCCTAATCACTTGCTGTACCTGCATACTAACTTCTTGTGACTCATGGACCAGGACACCCAGATCCCTCTGTACCACTGAGTTCTGCAGCATCTCTCCATTTAAATAATATTCTGCTTTTCTAGTCTTCCTGCCAAAGTGGACAAGTTCACATTTTCCCACATTATACTCCACCTGCCAATTTTTTGCCCACTCACTTAACCTATCTATATCCCTTTGTACACTCTTTATGTCCTCTTGACAACTTACCTTCCTACCTATCTTTGTGCCATCTGCAAACTTAGACATCATATATTCAGTCCCTTCATCCAAGTGACTGATGTAGATTGTAAATAGTTGAGGCCCCAGCATTGATCCCTGTGGCTCTCCACGAGTCACATCAAGCCAACCTGAAAATGCCCCATTTATCCCTACTTTCTGCTTCCTGTTAGCTAACCAATCCTGTATCCATGAGAATAAATCTCAAACTGAACAGAAAATTGTAGTTACTGGCGGGATCTCTACGCCCCCCAAAGCGCGGGATGGTGGCGGGGGATGTAAAATGAAGTAGGAGGCTCAAGTGGGCCCTTCCCGACCCGCTGGCATTTTACGCGGGATGGCGGCGAAAAATGGTCCGCTTGCACCAGGCCAATCAAGGCCCTTAAGTGGCCACTTAAGGGCCTCCGCCCGCCGCCACAGAGATTTTACCGTTGGCAGTCGGGCGGCCCAGGCCTGAGAAAAGCCGCCTGTAAAATGCAGGCAGCCTTCTGACGGCCTGGGTGGGGGGCCCTACTGATCGGGCATCCTGTGCCCCATGGAAGGCTGTCCCGCTCTGAGCAATTAAGGGCCTGGAGACCATAAAATTCAGTCTGGATCCCCAGGCCCAGCGGAGGCGGGATTGCCACCGACTTTTTGGTCAGTGGATGGCTCCCGTCCGACGAGCATAAAATTCCGGCCAATATCTTAAAAACACCAATCACTTCTACTCAAGGCTGCAAAACTTCATACCTTGCTTTACTTTAAATACATTTTAACATTTCAGTAGAACCTTGATTTATGCATATGAAAGAAAACAACAAACTTTCATGTCTCGAGAAGCAGCTCAAGTTGTCTCACATACAATAAATTACTGGAAGTAGAAAAGACAGTTCCCTAACAAAGCAATTTTTACATTTATTTTCCCTTCCCCAGGTACATATTATTAACCACACAAAACACAATGGTAGTATTTAAATCCATTTCTGAAACGACGTATCATGTATCCTGAAAATAAACAAGATTTGGAAATGTGTTATGACATTAGTGAAATTCCTACTGTTATTTCATAGTTTAAGAAAAAAAAGTTAAAAGGCAAGTTGTATACAGGAACCAGACCAGGTTGACTGATCTGGAAATTGGTGAGGACATGAAGGCACTATTTCAGGTACAAATCATTTGTCAAGAAGCAGGAAGAATGTCTCTGTTAGCATTCTATGCAATATTCCCTTCTTATTGTCTATTGCTTCATGGTTGAGTGACATATCTTTTTGGACTCTTAGAACTGTACAAAATTATTCTCTTGTAGTATTAAAATTTGGGCAAGATGTCCAAACTTCAAGGCTGAACTGGAATTTACATTGTGCATATGCATTACTACATCTGGAAGGTCTGCTAAGAGAAAAACCCAACTTTGTCATCTAAAAGTTCCTTCTTTTAAAAAAAAGAATCAAACGTTAGGATATATTGACGGTTTGTGAATTAATCCTAATTCTGTTTTTAAGTTGTGCTATTTCACAATCATATTTTCTTGCATTCTGTACATTATTTAATCTGTAAATAAGCCTGGTCAAGTAGTTTTAGTCTATATGCAGTAGTTGGATGCCATGCTAGTTTTCACCTTTTGGAAGAGACAGAGTAATATGAGAGGCATCTAACACAGTCTCCAGTCAGCATTACAATGCAGTAAAGGAGTTAAATTATTAAACTTGGGCACAGCAAGTCGTACATGTTATGTATAAACGCTGCGTTTTTGGTTAGTAAGACTAAACCTATTAATGGAAACAGCCTTCCTACTGACGAGTTAAAGAACAGGGCATTAGAGCAGTCGTACAGGACTTTGAACATAAATAAAAAGTGCTGTTTCAGTAAACAAGCTAGAAAGATATGCAGGGTGGTAGGTGATAAACAACATCAAGGAATATCCTGGAAATAAATTAGTTTTTTTTGTTTTAGTTTCTAGAATGTGAAAGATGATTAAAGCATGCCACACTGGTCAATTTCCCCAAGATTCAAAACAATTGGTATATCTTCCTGCAAATACTTTATGAACAAAATGTACAGTGATCCAACAAGAAGATTAAGAAAACAAAATTTCATTATAATAAACTTGCAGAATGGGTGTTTCCTGACTGCAAAACACTTGCACCTTCGACCCCGAGTAGTTCTTCACTTGAGCTGATACTGGGGCCTACATGTCTAAACGGAGTAGAGGAGCAGAGGGATCTGGAGTTAGAAATACAGAAACCACTAAAAGTAGTGACACAGGTTAATATGGCCATTAAAAAGCAAACAGAGCACTGCATTTCATTTCTAGACAGATAGAATTGAAAAACAGAGAAATTGCGTTAAACTTGTATAGAACCTTGGTTAGACCACACTCGGGCTGGATTTTGTCCTGGAGGTGGGCCACCCGGCAGTGAGCTGAAAAGGCGAGGGGACCCCCGCCTGTGCTTTTTCATGCCTGCTTCCCCCCCACCACCCCGGAGCGATCCTCAGTCTGTTTAAATCAAAGTTTCAGGAGGTGGGATCCCTGTCCCTTTAAAAGGACGGGGGTCTCACCTCCAAGAACTGCTGGCCAATTAGAGGGCAGACAGCTCAGCGGCATTGGCAGAGCCACCAGGAGCAGTGGCCACTGCTAGTACTGCAGAGGCCTCAGACCCAGACCCAGCGTTGGAACCCCAGAATAGAGGTAGGTGAGGCGGGGTTGCTGGGGCCAGTCCAGAAGGCACCTATGCGGGGAGGTGGTCATGCAATCCAGCGACCTCCGCCCCCCCACCCCGGTAAGATCCCAGCGACCACTTAAGGGCCTCAACTGGCCTCTGGTGGGCAGGATGTCGTTGGCCTATCCCGCCCCGGGAAAGATTGCTGTGCGATAAGTTTCCGCCTCTCCGCCCCTCCCTCCCCCCCCCCCCCACCGCCATGATTGCACCCCCCCACATAAGACCCTGCCTCAGGGGGCCTCACAAAATCCCAGCCTTGGAGTACTGTGAGCAGTTCTCATCTCAAAAGATTTATGAGAATGATACCAGTACTTAGAGGATTATACCTATCAGGAAATATTAAGCAGGCTAGGGTTCGTTTATCCAGAAGAGGGGGTGACCTCACAGGTGTCTGTATTATGAAAGTGTTAAACAGGGTAGAATACAGAAGATGCTTTCACTTGTGGCGGACACCGAAACTATCATAAATATGATAGTCACTAATAAATCCAATAGGGAATTCAGAAAGAACTTTTTACCCAGAGAGTGGTGAGAATGTGGACCCCACAACGACATGGAGTAGTTGAGACAACCAGCATAGATGCATTTAAGGGGAAGCGAGAAAAACAGGGAGAAAGGAAAAGAATATGTTCATGGGGATTAGGTGAAGACTGGTGGGAGGAAACTCGTGTGGGACATAAAACACCAGCATGAGCCTGTTGGGTCAAATGCTGTAAATACTGTGCACTAGAAGCTTCATCTTCTTTCAAGTTTCCCCTTTGGTCAATGGAAACTTATGCAAGTCTCCACTGCGAAGCAGAAAGATGGACTTGTAATTGCATCATTTTAACCTCTCTGTGCGCAAATTATCTGCTGCATTTCTATACATTATAACAATGACTGCACTTCAAAAGTACTTCATTGGCTATAATGTTTTTTGGGTTGTTTGGAGACTGTGATATGCAATCTCTATATGAATATGCCAGTTCGCCATTATGTCTCACAGAAACCTCTCAAAGCAACTGGTGCATATAATGGAGTGCACTGACTATGGGTATGCAGGTAACACAGCAGCAAATTATCAAGATCCCACAATCAGCAAAACAGGTGACTGATCAGTTAAGCTATCTTTCATGCTACAACTTGAGGAAGGAATGTTGGACAACACATACAGATCTGCCGACTCTTAATGTGGTATGGAATCTTTAAACTGAAGTAAATATGGAGCTGATTATCTTTGTGCAATGTTTCAACCAAAGTGCACAATTTCTGATACTGCAACACTGCGTTGAAGTTTACTACAGGACCCTGACAATGGGCCAAAAAGCAGGTCTCGAGCCCGCACTTGCCGGCACTGGGACCTGCTCAGCAATTTTACCGCAGGTGGCCCCCTATGGGCCTGCCATCCAATTAAGGGTGGCAGGCAGGTTCCTAGGAGGGATAAGTGCTGCTAAAGCAGGCAGAAGGCCTCGGGGAAGCCTCAAAGTGGAGGTGCCCTTGAACTATATAAAAATTAAAATATAGGGGGCCTAGGGAGGTAAGCCCCACGGGACAAAGGGGAAAACCCTCCAGTTGGCCAACTGAAGCTGGGGGGGGCAGGGAGTGGTGGAGGCCTTCCCTGCTCACAGCCCTCTCCTGGGCCATAGAGCCTCCAATTCCAATTGCTCTGGACTGCCGCAAAAAGGCCACCTACGTGAGGCTGAAGGCCTCCCCATGCGATGAAAGGAGGGGCTGCTCTGTCATATGCAAAAGGCCAAAGGCCCCATAAAATGGTCCCTAATTGGGGTCTTAATAATGCAAATCAGCTGAATGCCTCTGTGGAGCAGGCAGCCGATCTGCACCCCAGCCCGCCTCCTCCCACCACTGGAAAACTTCCCCGGCACCGGGACAGTAATAGGGAGCTGTCCCAACATGGCTCCCTGCTATTTTACTGGCCTTTCGCCTCCATTGCTACCACTTAGAGGCCAGTAAAATTCAGCCCATTATCTCACTACTGCATTGGAGTGCCAGCTTAGATTATGTGTTCAAATTCTGGAGTGGGCTTGAAACCACAATCTTCTAACTCAGAGGTGAGAATGTTATCAAAGAATATTTCATAAGAAATAAAAATATAAATGGCACATATAACATGCAATTCACTAAAGAAGATGCAATTATCCAAGAATTTGGAGACTTCACAAGGTACATCTGGACTCCAAACTATGATTGCAGGACTTGATTCATCCAAGTGGACTACTCTATTCCAGATATTCAATTACAAACATTATAAACTAAAACAAGCTACTTCTACATAACATTATTTGCTGACATCGTCCAACACTACGCAACATGAATATTGCGTGTCACTTGTCAGCCAAATCTGGATGCTGCCCAGCTCCTGGTGCAAGCTGCATCATTATCTCAGGAGTTCAGTCCAGCAACATCTTGGTTTTAAAACTCTCATCTTTGTTTTCAAATCCTTCCATCGCCTTGCCCTTGCCCACCTTTGTTAGCTTCTCCAGCCTGACAATCTTCTGAGATATATGTGTTACTTAATTCTAACCTCGAGCATCACCAATTTTAATCACGCCATCGTTGGTGGCTGCGCTTTCCGTTGCTTAGGTCCCCAAGCTCTGTAATTCCCTCCCTAAACCTCTCCACCTCTCTATCTCTCTTTCCTCCTCTAAGAAGTTCCTTAATACTTAGCTCTCTGATCAAGCTTTTGGTCATCTGCCCCATTATCTCCTTATGTGGCTCCATGTCAAATGTTGTCTTATAATACTCCTATGAAGTGCCTTGGGGCATTTTATTGTTAAAGGAACTGTATAAATACAAATTGTTGTGGTGAATGAAGCTGCATATTTCAAAACAAAGTGATTGATGACAACGCTACGTCATCAGGATGCGCCGCGGTGCGCACATGCGCACACGGTCTCAGGCCCTCTGCGCATGCGCTGCGGTCCGGATTGCCAGGACCAGTTTGCGCATGCGCAGATGACATCATCTTCCTCGGGGAACACGCCAGGTTGGCCTCTGCGCATGCGCAAACTGGTCCTGGCAATCCGGACCACAGCGCATGCGCAGATGGCCAGAGCCCGTGTGCGCATGTGCGTCAATCTTCCGAAAGCTTCAGCGCGAGTTTTTGAAAATGGAAGGAGGAGAGGTTTCGTCGGGCATTTTATCTCAATTATTTAGTCATTTTGGACATTTGCTTCATTTTTATTAGACAGAGGAGATTGTTCCAAGGTAAGTTGCTCTGAAAATATTTACATTGTCTGGGGCACCGCATGTGCTCCAGTGCCTGTTGTTAAGTTGGTCTGAAAACATTTCAAGGGAGGGAAGGGAACGAAGGGAGGGGGGAAAGGAGGGAAGGGAGGGGGGAAAGGAGGGAAGGGAGGGGGGAAAGGAGGGAAGGGAGGGGGGAAAGGAGGGAAGGGAGGGAAGGTAGGGGGGAAGGGAGGGAAGGGAGGGGGGAAAGGAGGGAAGGGAGGGGGGAAAGGAGGGAAGGGAGGGGGGAAAGGAGGGAAGGGGGGTCGGGGGGAAGGGGGAAGGGAGGTCGGGGGGGAAGGGGGAAGGGGGAAGGGAGGTCGGGGGGGGAAGGGAGGTCGGGGGGGGGAAGGGAGGTCGGGGGAAGGGAGGAGCAGCGGAGCAGAAGGGGAGTGCCTTTTTCTGTGCATGCGCCATAAACACAAGGACTGGCTGATGAGATGGAGCCAATTAATTTGCCCAACAATTGCCCGGAAGCACCTTCGGATGGAGGTGGCCATGCACTGGACATCAGTCGCGTGCCACAATCCATGGATCCTGAGCGTTTCACCCCCTGGCCTAATGATCTGATGGACCATACATATGCCTGCCTGTTCAAAGCTCCACTTCCCCCACCTGCGGTACCCTCTCCTTGCTGTTCAGTTACAGTCACCTGTTCCTGCACCCATCCAAGCAGTGCACATGGACACACAGTCACCTGTTCCTGCACCCATCCAAGCAGTGCACGTGGACACACAGCCACATGTTTCCCCATCCGCCCTTGAAACAACCATGCAGAGCCTTGTGAGACTCCGCAATTGCCAGCTGCTGCCTGTCAAGCAGAGAAGGCGTCCAAAGGGGTCAAGCACTTGGGGAACATTCAGCAAGAAGAGACTGAGCACTAAAAGAAACAAGCATGCAGTGTCCAGTGGTAGCACAAATGTGAATGCTCTTGCTGCGTACACAACTGGTGAGGTGGGAGTGCAGCCACACCATTCTCCATCCTCAGTGTTGCTTTAAGGCAAAGGTAGATAAGAGTGAAAGAAATGGAAGATGATGCGGATAGTAGTAGGCAGGATTAAATGGGAATGGATGGGAAGACGCACGAGTAGCATAACCACCAGCAGGGAACAGCTGGGCTAAATGGCCTGCTTTATGTTCATAGTCCAAAAGAAATGTGCTTCTTTTTCCAGCACCCTCACATCATTCATGTTTTCCCTGAGAGCAGCATTGAACCATCACGAGATAGGGGCAGTTACATCATCCTGACTCCTACAGCTGAGGTGGGTACTAAGTGATTCATTGGCCTATACTGCAGAGCATAAAGCATGCGCAACAGTAATTTCATTGGAGGGAGGGAAGCTCTGACACTGATGTTCTTTCATTATTTCCTTTCATGTAAAATGTGCCCTTGAGAAAACAATCCTTGACACTTAAGGACGGCATTCCAGCAAAGGAGGCAGTGCAGGAGATGACGCAAGGATGTGATGATTCCTGCATCTGAGGTGGGTAATAAGTGCTTCATTGGCGACGTTATCAATTGGTGCCTTCACTGCAGAACTTAAAAAGGTGTGCGCAACAGTAATTTCAGTGGACGGAGGGAGGCAAGCTCTGACTCTGATTTGCTTTTCTTCTTTTCATGTAAAACATGCCGTCGAGAAAACAATCCTCGAGACTTACGGTCAGCATTCAAGCAACGAAGGCAACTGGATCATGCTGCGGAGCTCATCACGATGTGGAAAGGAACATTTCATTTATGGATGAATTGGGAATGCACATTGGGATGCGCTTGGGGAACATTCACCAAGAATAGACTGAGCTCAGACTCTTGTGACTTTGCCTTCTTCACATGGACAATACAGTAGTAGAATAGAGAGCCAAGCGTTCATTCACCACAAGGCTCTCCAGGAACAATCTCTTTAGCTGTGCATAGCAGAGACTCGGCCTGTCTGTCTAACGGGAATGCTGGACACAACACTCATGTATCCATGCACAGCAGTTCCTCGGATACTTAATGAACTTAATAAAACTTTTCAATAATTAAACCCAGAATTGTTGAGGTTTTGTTTTGCATGTTATTTCCCCGACTTTGCAACAGCACTTCAGATATTCAACTATGGTGGAGGGGTGGAGGGAGGGGTGGGTGAAGAGGGGGAGGGGTGGGGAGAGCGGGGAGGGGTGGGGAGAGCGGGGAGGGGTGGGGAGAGGGAGCATGCAAAATGCAGGGACCAGACAGTTGCAATGCCTGAAGTACTGTGGAGAAGTAGAGAAAGCAACTGGGTAGGGGAGAAAGCAACTGGATTGGGCATCCGCAGCTGGAGGGAACGGCTGAATGGAGAGGGTCGGAAGCGAGAGGCCGTAGAGAGCCGCGGGGAGCGAGCGTGCGAAGACCTTGGTGTCACCGGGTCCAGGGACTGGCCAGTAAGTCTTTTGCTGTTGTGTTTATGGCGCATGCACAGAAAAAGGCACTCCTCTTCCGTTCCGCTGCTCCCCCCCCCCCCCACTCTCTCCCCTTCCTCCCTCCCCCTCCCCTCCCCCCCAGCTCTCCCCCTCCCCCCTTCTCCCCCCCACCTCTCCCTCTTTCTCTCCCCCCCCACCTCTCCCTCTTTCTCTCCCCCCCTTGCTCCCTCTTTCTCTCCCCCCCCTCTTTCTCTCCCCCCCCTCTTTCTCTCCCCCCCCTCTTTCTCTCCCCCCTCTCCCTCTTTCTCTCCCCCCCTCTCCCTCTTTCTCTCCCCCCTCCCTCTTTCTCTCCCCCCCTCTCCCTCTTTCTCTCCCCCCCCTCTCCCTCTTTCTCTCCCCCCCCTCTCCCTCTTTCTCTCCCCCCCCCTCTCCCCCCCCTCCCCCCCTCTCCCTCTTTCTCTCCCCCCCCCTCGCCCTCTTTCTCTCCCCCCCCCTCGCCCTCTTTCTCTCCCCCCCCCTCGCCCTCTTTCTCTTCCCCCCCCCTCGCCCTCTTTCTCTCCCCCCCCCTCGCCCTCTTCTCTCACCCCCCCCTCTCGCCCTCTTTCTATCCCCCCCCATCTCCCTCTTTCTATCCCCCCCCATCTCCCTCTTTCTCTCCCCCCCCATCTCCCTCTTTCTCTCCCCCCCCCATCTCCCTCTTTCTCTCCCCCCCCCATCACTTCTTTCTCTCCCCCCCCCCCATCTCCCTCTTTCTCTCCCCCCCCATCTCCCTCTTTCTCTCCCCCCCCCCCATCTCCCTCTTTCTCTCGCCCCCCTCTCTTCTCCCTCTTTCTCTCCCCCCCCTCTCTTTCTCCCTCTTTCTCTCCCCCCCCTCTCTTTCTCCCTCTTTCTCTCCCCCCCATCTCTTTCTCCCTCTTTCTCTCCCCCCCATCTCCCTCTTTCTCTCCCCCCCCCATCTCCCTCTTTCTCTCCCCCCCCCATCTCCCTCTTTCTCTCCCCCCCCATCTCCCTCTTTCTCTCCCCCCCCCATCTCCCTCTTTCTCTCCCCCCCCCATCTCCCTCTTTCTCTCCCCCCCATCTCCCTCTTTCTCTCCCCCCCCATCTCCCTCTTTCTCTCCCCCCCCATCTCCCTCTTTCTCTCCCCCCCCATCTCCCTCTTTCTCTCTCCCCCCACCCCCCATCTCCCTCTTTCTCTCTCCCCCCACCCCCCATCTCCCTCTTTCTCTCTCCCCCCACCCCCCATCTCCCTCTTTCTCTCTCCCCCCACCCCCCCTCCCTCTTTCTCTCTCCCCCCACCCCCCCTCCCTCGTTCTCTCCCCCCCATCTCCCTCGTTCTCTCCCCCCCCATCTCCCTCGTTCTCTCCCCCCCCATCTCCCTCGTTCTCTCACCCCCCCATCTCCCTCTGTCTCTCCCCCCCCCATCTCCCTCTTTCTCTCCCCCCCCCCATCTCCCTCTTTCTCTCCCCCCCCATCTCCCTCTTTCTCTCCCCCCCCCATCTCCCTCTTTCTCTCCCCCCCCCATCTCCCTCTTTCTCTCCCCCCCCCATCTCCCTCTTTCTCTCCCCCCCCCCATCTCCCTCTTTCTCTCCCCCCCCCCATCTCCCTCTTTCTCTCCCCCCCCCCCCATCTCCCTCTTTCTCTCCCCCCCCCCCATCTCCCTCTTTCTCTCCCCCCCCCCCATCTCCCTCTTTCTCTCCCCCCCCCCCCCATCTCCCTCTTTCTCTCCCCCCCCCCACATCTCCCTCTTTCTCTCCCCCCCCCCCATCTCCCTCTTTCTCTCCCCCCCCCCCCCATCTCCCTCTTTCTCGCCCCCCCCCCCCATCTCCCTCTTTCTCTCCCCCCCCCCCATCTCCCTCTTTCTCTCCCCCCCCCCCATCTCCCTCTTTCTCTCCCCCCCCCCCATCTCCCTCTTTCTCTCCCCCCCCCCCATCTCCCTCTTTCTCTCCCCCCCCCCCCATCTCCCTCTTTCTCTCCCCCCCCCCCATCTCCCTCTTTCTCTCCCCCCCCCCCATCTCCCTCTTTCTCTCCCCCCCCCCATCTCCCTCTTTCTCTCCCCCCCCCCATCTCCCTCTTTCTCTCCCCCCCCCCCCATCTCCCTCTTTCTCTCCCCCCCCATCTCCCTCTTTCTCTCCCCCCCCCATCTCCCTCTTTCTCTCCCCCCCCCCATCTCCCTCTTTCTCTCCCCCCCCCCCATCTCCCTCTTTCTCTCCCCCCCCCATCTCCCTCTTTCTCTCCCCCCCACCCATCTCCCTCTTTCTCTCCCCCCCCACCCATCTCCCTCTTTCTCTCTCCCCCCACCCCCTTTCTCTCCCCCCCCATCTCCCTTTCTCTCCCCCCCTCTTTCTCTCCCCCCCCTTCTTTCTCTCCCCCCCTTCTTTCTCTCCCCCCCCTCCATCTCCCTCTTTCTCTCCCCCCCCGGCACCGCTGCTCTCCCCGTGCTGCTCTCCCCGGCCCCCGCGCTGCTCTCCCCGGCCCGCTCCACTCTCTCACTCCGGCCATTGTATTCTGCCACGTGTTTGTTAGGTTTCATCTCTGTGATTCTTTGAGCAGCGCCATCTTTAGTCCTGGCAGCTGCTACAGTCGCAAGCTGTGACGTTTTCGTGGCACATGCTGTATTTGCGCATGTGCCAAAACAGCGCCACCTAACGATCGCGTTATCAACAATTGCGGTCATTTCAAAATGGCCAGAAAACAGTCCCACTCCTGAGCTTTTTGATGGATTAGTTGAGGATAGTTTTGCAAAGGAAACTGCCCTGACGAGCTCCTACAGGACATTCTGGGCGTGCAATTATTCGTCTCCAACAACCAGAGCCATTTTCCTTTGTGGGGTACAATTTCAGCCATGTTTGTGGGGTACAATTTCAGCCATGGCAAGGTTTTCAGTTTTACCTCAGTTTTGCTAGGGCTCCTTGATGCCATACATGTTCAATGTTGCCTTAATGCCAAAGACATTTATGCTCTACCATTCTCCAGAAACAAAATGGATAATTTCTGCAAAAACATTCTTCAAAAAAAAAGCTGGCAAAAAGTGTACACTTTTTTTCTATGATGTCTTGGTGAAGATAAAAAGGTCTCCATCAGTAAAATTGATTCTATGACATTTTATTAGCTTTTCTGTTCACAACTAGGTCAGCAATTTCTAGTTTATTTCTAGGTGCCCTAGAGTTGAGACCATTCAGGAAGCTCTCTACCTACTTTCTAGTCAATATAATTTAGCAAGTTGTAAGCCTGGAACTCGGATGTTACAAGAGACACACAAACAAACACAACTACTGTGCAATTTGTGCCTGGGTGGAGGTGATGAAGCCAAGAGAAGAACTAGAAATTTTTCTCTCTTCCTCCTCAGGGACTCCATAACCTTCTAACTGCAAAAATTAATTTGTGAGATATTGAAGACTTAAGAATAGCAATTTTCTTTAAAAAAGGGAAATAATGCAAATAAAAACAAGCACCAATATATCATGTCAATCTTGTGTCTAGCTAACTGTAATTTACAGATTGGTGCATAAGAGTTAATGTAGCACATGAGAAATATGTCCAGTTTTTACAAACTACAACTTTCAAATCAGTCAAAACTGGATTAATATGGGGATTTATTGAAGGAAAATAACTTAGTATGACAGTAGCAATGAACCAGCACAAATGTTTTAGTATGCCTTGAAGATGCAATACAGGATTATAAAACAAATAAGCAATACCAAGTGAATACTCTACTGCAATAAAAGCAAAGTTGCTTCCTTAAGACTCAATACGTTAAAAGAGAAACTTTTTTCCCTTGCCAGATAGAAATTGATCTGAAGGTGGCTCTACTGCAGTCTAAAGCATATAATCATGTTATTAAAAGACAGCGGGACAGTTTTTTAATCTGTTGTTTTCATGTGCGATTTGTTGTTTCAGATATGTATCTAGGGAGAGTAATGACAAAAAACAGGAAACTGTCTGCCAGATCAAACTACGATGAGGTTTCATTATAGCACTGCATGCCAATAATGAATTCTGGGAAAGCATTATCAGTGACACCAAATCACTCACAACCGGATATTCATTATTAACAAAACAAGCACACTGATGAAGAGCTAATCCTTCCATTTGAACTGTAACAGATGGTTTGAGCATTTGCAGAGTGTGTTCCTGTCACAAGTCTAATGTAATAAGGCAACCTACTTTTACTATAGCAGCATACTATTATAATATTTAAACCTCCATTGACAGACCCATCTGCCCCACCCCATTTGAAATCTCCAAGCTTGAGAGAAAAGACAGTCTCATAATTGACCAACCAACATTTAATCCTTCCTATTTAATATGCACATGACTTGATAAAAGGGACTATATTCTGACCCATCATAGTATGGACATAAAATCAGATGCATAACACAACAAGAATAACTTTCATTTATACAGCGCCTTACTACATTTTGTATGTTGAAGGCACGATATAAAATGAAAATTATTGTTCTTGTAGAAACATAATGAGATACAGCCACCAATGGTGGCCTAACAGGAGAGAGAGTAGTACAAGAGGTCAGAATTTGAGGAATGGAGAATTCTTGGGGGGAGGGTGGTGCCCAGGGCTGGTGGAAGCTACAAAAGAGGGAGGGCTGAAGTCATGAAGAGTTTTAAATGTGAGGATGAGAATTTTAAATTATGGCCTTTGGAGAATAGGGGTCAACATAGATCTGCAAGGACAGGAGCGGTAGGTGAATGGGACTTGATTCATTACAGGATACTGAAAACAGAGCTTTGGATGAGCTGAATTTTGAAGCATGAGAGGTCAGACAGGAGAGCATTGGAATAGTCTGTAGGTGACAAGGTTTCAGTTTCAGTAGAAGCCAGGTTGAGGCAGGGGTAAAGGCATGTGATTTTATGGATGTGGATGCAGGTAGTCTTTGTGATGGAGAGGAGCTGAGGACAGTAGCAGTATTTATGGAATTGATGCCATTGTACAATGCACTATTGAATGCAGCATTTAAAGCTTTCCATGGAACTACAAAGTAAATTCAGAGCAAGATTAGTACATTATAATCAAGTAACAAATTCAAGCACCAATCCACTAACAGTACACATATTTTAACAGCTGTTACCAAGAATCCTAGCAATAAAATAAACTTAGAAGAGTTAACAACTCACAGGTATCAAGTGTGTAGCAGCTAGAAGACAAATGCTTAAAAAAAAAAGTTTTTACCCTGCATTTGCACAATACTGTCAGATAGTCTTAATTTTCTTCCAAGACCTGTATCAATAAAGAAAAACTTTGAGTGAAGTATTCACCAAATTGCCAATGCTGATAGATCAGAAATGGCCTGCTTTTAACAGTTAAGAGCTGATGCCAAAAGTCTACCACTAGATGTCAGTAACATGATTAAAGTGCTGTAGCCCTTAGAATTGGGAAATTCAAACTGCAACAAATGTGAGATTTGGCAAACACAGAATGATGTCTTTTTGCCAAAAAAAAATCACTATTTTAACAATACTGGTTACTGCTCTTGCAGTCTGGCCCTCATAATAAATAGTCTGATTCAGACTCTCTTTTCTTTTGGGCCTCCTTATCTCGAGAGACAATGGATACGCGCCTGGAGGTGGTCAGTGGTTTGTGAAGCAGCGCCTGGAGTGGCTATAAAGGCCAATTCTGGAGTGACAGGCTCTTCCACAGGTGCTGCAGAGAAATTTGTTTGTTGGGGCTGTTGCACAGTTGGCTCTCCCCTTGCGCCTCTGTCTTTTTTCCTGCCAACTACTAAGTCTCTTCGACTCGCCACAATTTAGCCCTGTCTTTATGGCTGCCCGCCAGCTCTGGCGAATGCTGGCAACTGACTCCCACGACTTGTGATCAATGTCACACGATTTCATGTCGCGTTTGCAGACGTCTTTATAACGGAGACATGGACGGCCGGTGGGTCTGATACCAGTGGCGAGCTCGCTGTACAATGTGTCTTTGGGGATCCTGCCATCTTCCATGCGGCTCACATGGCCAAGCCATCTCAAGCGCCGCTGACTCAGTAGTGTGTATAAGCTGGGGATGTTGGCCGCTTCAAGGACTTCTGTGTTGGAGATATAGTCCTGCCACCTGATGCCAAGTATTCTCCGAAGGCAGCGAAGATGGAATGAATTGAGACGTCGCTCTTGGCTGGCATACGTTGTCCAGGCCTCGCTGCCGTAGAGCAAGGTACTGAGGACACAGGCCTGATTCAGACTAGCATCATTTATTCAATTTAACCAATACCCATAAGAGGCATCACAACCAGAAAAGTGACTACTGATGATCTGCCAAAGGCAGCTAATCCGAATCCTTAAAAAAGCTTTCACAATGTATCTATTTGAATTTTAATTTTCTGATCAGGTCGTTGGATGACTTCTGGTGCAATCATTTAGTGGTAAACCTTGAGCAGCCGAACCACAGATTACTGGCTACTGACTCAGATTAAAAGGTCAAACATTGGAAGAAGTAACATGCTCCATTTGATTAGCAACATGCAGTGCAAGCTGCATTTCGTGAAGCTACAGTCAATTTAAGTAAAAATAAATGCAAAGAAACAAATATCCTTGTGCACTATAAATCAACAACTAATTATCTTTGGGCAAACTTTTTATACAGTTTACCTGTCTTTCCAAACTAACCACACCATCTACATGACTACTGAACTCAGTTTTTCATTCCAATATTTAGATATTGTGAAACCTTCAGCAGAAGGGCGAACATTCTCAATGCATAAATAGTAGAATTTGTTTTTACATGGTGTTTAAATAATAGTCAAATGCTTTTGCCTTCAAATAGCCATGTGAATCACACACACAATTCATTTAAATAGCCCTAGTATTGATACTTGTGTGCAAATTGTTTAACACACAAGTTTTTAAACTGTTCCTTACTTCTTTAGTGGAATCAGCGGGTAACAATATACTTTCTCAGCTATGTGCACACATGTAGACATTATCACTGTACTCCTGGACTGCAACATTACACATCATTGAATGAAGAGCAGTGACATTTTTTTTTAAAGTTATGATCACACAGGAGCGAGCCTTTGGCTTCGTAGCGGTCCCATCTGACTCAGAAGCTGCAGGTATTGAACCCCACTCCAGACAATCCGAGACAGTGGAGTACTCCAGCTCTGAATTCTGGGTTGACATCCAGTGAGATACTCGAGTCCAGTGGGCATGGGTGACATCCCTCATCGTATGGGTTCTGGAGCCCATAGAACTCTCCTGTCATGTAGGACTAACCACCTTATTGTCCGGCATAAAGATGGTTATGGCCAAGGAAGGAGCATTCATGTCACAACCTGTTAGATTGTTAATAAGCTGCAAATCTTTCCACTCGTTCACATTGTTCGCTAAGGAAAGAATGCGAAGATGCAAAAGCAACCACTGACCATATTTTGGTCCAGTTATGAATTTAAAAAAACTACTCCTCATTGATATCACAGACTATATTCAGTAGAATAGGAGCGAATAGTCTTGTCAAGTCGAAAGGTATAATAAAATTGCAGTTATTTGTTAGAAGTATTCTGCTCTTACATAACTTGTAAGTGCGACTAGTGTAAGAACTGGTCCAAATAAATACAATTTAGTCCTTTCATTATTATATAAACCTTGATCAAATCACCTATGCTTTTCTAAAGTATGCAGAACCAGCTCTTTGAGCCTATCTGGGCAACTGATGTGCTTTAGACTGAGAATTAAACTTATGGCTTTTCTCTGCACCCTTTCCAAAGCCTTAAATGTCCCCATGTGGAGAGTCCAAAACTGGACATAGTATTCTAATTCAGGCCTAACCAAGGTCTGGTACAAGAACAATATGGAAGACAGACAAAAGGTAGGCAGATGGAGAGACACGCTTGTAATTATACAGTGCCTTTCACAACATCATGATGTCCCAAAAATAGCCAATGCAGTACTTTGAAGTGTAGTCACTGTTGTAATGTAGGTGGAGATGCTATTCACAATCCTTGGGAGTTGAAGTGGGTTAATTTATTTTTTCTTGTTCTTGGGTTGTGGGCATCACTAGTAAGGCCAACATTTACTGCCCATCCCTAAACGCCCTTGAGCAGGTGGTGGTGGTGAGCTGCCTACATGAAGTGCTACAGTCAATCTGGTGCGGGTACGCCAACGGTGCTGGTAGGGAGGGAGTTCCAGGATTTTGACCTAGTGACAGTAAAGGAACGGTGATATAGGGAACTTGCAGGTGCTGGTGTCCCATGTCAATGTTAGCAGTCAATGGCAACTGACAGTGGGGTTTGGTGGGGTGGGGGGGGGGAGGAACGGTGGGGCGGTGGGCAGGTTTGCAAATGGTTTCTATGTGGGATAGATTGGACGGCTAGTTTTTTCAGCCAGCACAGACACGATGGGCTGAATGGCCTCCTTCTGTGTCGTAACTTTTCTAAGTGTTATAGTCATACAAATTTAGTCGAATTCTACTCCAATTATAAATCAATGAATCATTGCACCATTCTTTCTTTTTTTCTTTTGGGCCTCCTTAACTCGAGAGACAATGGATATGCGCCTGGAGGTGGTCAGTGGTTTGTGAAGCAGCGCCTGGAGTGGCTATAAAGGCCAATTCTGGACTGACAGGCTCTTCCACAGGTGCTGCAGAGAAATTTGTTTGTCGGGGCTGTTGCACAGTTGGCTCTCCCCTTGCGCCTCTGTCTTTTTTCCTGCCAACTACTAAGTCTCTTCGACTTGCACCATACAACTGTGTAATTGGGGTTCTGTATGCACTAACTGTATCTGTAAATACCAAGTTCTGATAAAATACAGCAAACTGTTTAAGTCAGCAGTAATCCTTTTTATGGTCAGTCAATACAAATGTTACAACACTCTACCTTGCTATGGTTACTGAATTGTATTGCCGGAAAAGTATCTGCAGATGTACAGACACTAGTCTACTACATACATTTTCAAAAAGGAAGCCAAAGACTGATTACAGGAAAACAGCTAAGATTTTAAGTAACCGAAGTTAGACATGAACACAGGAAATATGGACAATTCACATCCATGGTCCTTTTTGGAATACTGCAATTGATTTCCTCCTATAAAGGTCAGCAATAATGTGCTAAAGATTTAGGTTATTTAAATGACAGGATATTGTTCACAGATAGGCGCCAACGTAAGCGTCACTAAATTACAATGACTCAAACATGAAAAGGGAAAAAAGTTGATGTTCTACTGGCACTACACAAGAACAGTAGTTTAGAAGGGAGCCATCTTGTGGAGGTCCTGAAAGCTTCTGGTACAAAACAGGAAATTGCCATTGAAAAGTGCGATCATGAATGCCAAATTACCCAAATTTCTAATCATTCTCCTTTGAATGTCTGTGAAATAACAGATCTTCTGATTACAATTACAGACATCTTCCAGTTTATTGTTAATTAATTACTGCTAATCAAGAGACTGTGGCTTTGACATTGCACAGCGGTTCCACTGGTCCTGTCAGCAGAAGTTCCAGAAAAATTGAGAGCTGGTTGCATTAGGTTTCCAAGAGTGTCCGCAAAGCCATGGAAGCCGTGGAACTTCCGCACATCCGTTACAAGGCAAATGATGGCGAGGGGCACGGATTCCCTAAGACAGGAAAGGGAATGTGTGATCGGCATGGTAGTGGTGGCTAGGATACAGAGTAGGTGGGCTCCATAATGGCAGATGAAGGGCTCCCTTGGTGGGGTGCAGGCTGGCAACCCCTGAAGAATTATAATTTACAAAAATGCTGTAGGTCAACAAGATAGGACCATTAAGGCGAGTACTGAAAATTGCTTGCATCCGTTTGACACATGCAAATGAGGTGCCCTCCTGCTGACCACCTTCAAACATCAATACAGCCACGCTGGAGGGCAGTTGAGTACATTTTTTGTGTAACTGTAGGCATCACAATGCGAGAAATTTATGGGCCACACATATGTGTGCAATATTATGTCCTTCAGTGCACTCAATTTCATTTCTTTCATTCAACAATTTGAACACTAAACACAGAATCATTACAGTGCAGAAGGAGGCCATTCGGCTCATTGTGTCCGCACTGGCTCTTTGAAAGAGCAATTCCCTCAGTTCCGTACCCCTGCCTTCTTCCTTTTCATAAAACTGTCTAATTTCCTTTTGAATGCTTCAATTGAACCTGCCTCCACCATGTTCTCAGGCAGCGCATTCCATACCTAAACCACTCACTGCGTGAAAAAGTTTTTCACGTCACTTTTGCTTCTCTTACCAAATACTTTAAATCTGTGCCCTGTTGTTCTCCAACCTTTCATGAGTGGGAATAATTTCTCTCGATCTACTCTTTCCAGACCCCTCATGATTTTGAATAACGATCAAACCACCTCTTAGCCTTCTCTTCTCCAAGGAAAACCAGTCCTAACTTCTCCAATCTATCTTCATAACTGAAGTTCCTCATCCCTGGAACCATTCTTGTGAACCTTTTCTGTACTCTTGTCCAATGCCCTCACATCTTTCCTAAAGTGTGGCGCCCAGAACTGGACACAATACTCCAGCTGAGGCCGAACTAGTATCCTTTACAAGTTCAACAGAACTTCCTTGCTCTTGTACTCTATGCCCCTATTAATAAAGCCCAGGATACTGTATGCTTTATTAACCACACTCTCAACCTGTCCTGCCACCTTCAATGACATACACATATATATCTACGTCCCTCTGCTCCTGCACCCCCTTTAGAATTGTACCTTTATTTTATATTGTTTCTCCATGTTCTTCCTACATCACAATCTGGGCATAACCTTTTTTTTTTTAAAACTTACAAACACACTGGGAGCCGGGGTGGTGGAGGTTGAAGGGGTAGTTTAGAGATACAGCACTGAAACAGGCCCTTCGGCCCACCGAGTCTGTGCCGACCATCAACCACCCATTTATACTAATCCTACACTAATTCCATATTCCTATCACATCCCCACCTGTCCCTATATATTTCCCTACCACCTACCTATACTAGGGGCAATTTATAATGGCCAATTAACCTATCAACCTGCAAGTCTTTGGTGAGGTGGGGCGAGCATCTGGTGGCATGCAGGTACTGTGGAGTTTTAACTCTACAGAGAAAGACTTTTGGTCCTGGCAGGTTCCCCACTTGGAAGTCAGCCCAACTGGTAGACTTGGGAGCAGTCCAGATGAGAGTGCAGGACCAGATAGGTCCGATTCAGGAGAGAGGGACCTTCCCTAATGGGGGTGGGTCCAATCCCTAACCCAGGTTGGGGGGGGGGGGGGGGGTCTGATCATCGGAGGACTTGGAAGGCCAGAAGGGAGCACCCCTGCTCCTCCTGACCCACAAAGAGTCCTGTGAAGCACAGAACACCAACTTCCTGGGAGCAGGTTGGCTGCCTGTCGCTTGTCCCACCTCAGTAAATCCCAGATGTTAGCGGGGTGGAGCCGGCAGCATGACACAATTGGAACTTTTGTTCATTTAAGACAACCCAATCACCTGTGGTAAAATTTCTGCCCTAGATCTCATAGGTTCAATAAACATGAAGTTATCTACACCAAATTTAATTATTTTCCCAAAAGATTAAGTTATGCCTTAGAAAAACAAACATGTCTATGTTTACTCCACTATACGTGTCCTTTGATTAAATTGAATTTGTGGTTAGGTGCACTGTAGCTACACGAAGACCAATAAGAATACACAGTTTGAAATAAATAACATCTTGTGAAACATCCATACTTGCAGGAATAGGAATGAGAACTATCAAAAGCGTTAAAGCATAGAGCAGCAATCAAGTAGAGATGTGAATATTAATGTTATTCTTCTCAAACAGAAAAATGCACACAATTGTTGTAACATGTATGTCATTTTTAGTAGCTGAGTTAAAAACTGTAAAGAGTCCCTTTTTTTATGAATACGCTGCAGAAATGAAATTGTCGGCTCTATTTTACTCTGGTGGTGGGGGTGCCAGTGACGGGCCAAAAAGTCGGAAGCGATCCCACCTCAGCCATTTGTCAGACCCCCAGTCACATTCAAGGGCAGGCAGACAATTAACTGCCCGCTGTCAGGGCTGCAGTCCTCTTTAAGGATGGCCGCCGCTCCAAGAGCTGGTGGCTGACAGCTTCTCAGGCCCAGCAGCGCCACCAGGAGTGGTGGCGACTGCTGGGCCTGTAGATGGCGATGGTGGATGCTAACCACCACACAAGCTAAGTGGGGTCGGGGCCAATTTGATGGGCAGGCAGGCCCCAGTGATCAGTGGGGTGGGCGGGGAAGTTGTACAGTGACCTAGTAGAAGGGCCCCCCCATCCTGAGCCCACTAGGAGGCTGCCAGCCACATCTCCACGCGGTGATAGACCACACCAACCTTGGAAAATTGCCAGCAGAAACGGAAAGCAGCCCTTAAGTGGCTCAATTGGCCTCCCAAGAGGCTTCCCATCTGCCATTGGGCCTGCCATGGACAAAATGGCATGGGGGCATGGCATGATCAGGCACACTACCCAATGCCACCCCTCACCATTTTACCTGCCCCCACCTCCCAGCCCATCGCCACAGACCCCTTAAAATTCCACCCCGTGTGTTAGAAAGTGAAAAGACCTTAAAACAGGGAAATAATAGGAGATTGTATTTTTATTTTTCTAGGTTAGCTGTTGGCCGCTTGGCTAGTGCTAGCACTAACGCCATGATGTCAGCAGATCAAAGGTTCAAGCCTCACTCCAGGACTTGAGCACATAATTGAAGCAGACACTGCAGTGGTGTTCTGAGAGAGTGCATTGTTGGGGGGTGGGAAAAAAAAGTTGGGACTGTTTCCAGGTCCCAAACCCTTCCCTAGCAGGAATAGTCACTTTTTGGGATTTTGACTGGGGCACCCCCTGAACAGGTTCATTGTCCAATTAAGGCCAGTGGGTGGGCTCTTGAAGTTGGAGGGCCAATCATAGACCTTCCAGCTTGAGGGGATCAGCAGCATGCAATAGATGGTAAGTAACTGACAGGGAAGCACTATCAACTCTTTTTAAAAAAAAATTAAACAAAAAACAAATACAGCAGCTAGGCCAATGTGGTGAGGGTTGGGTGGGGTAGAATGCCTCTACAGGGCAGACTTTGGCTGCACCTGCGCCCAAGTGGGCAGGGAGGGCCTCTAGACCTGCCTGGCTCCCCGTGGCCTGCTGGTAGGTGTCCCCCTCCAGGTGGGTACCCCTGCCAGCCCCAAACTCGCCTTGGGAAAAATGGTTGACAATGGGAATGTGGTGAGGAAGCCGGCATGCTGGCCAGCATTTTTGGGCCCTGTCGGCTTTAAGATCCTGAAAATGTGAATAATCTTTTATGAAAGCAAATCCTTTATTTGCTATTTACCATGTCTGAATATCTCTGTTGACAAGCATCTCACTGAGAACTTATTGCCATGTGGCTAGTGGCATGTGGCTCCCGCACTGAGAGAGACGGTGGAAAACATCGGAGAGTACAACTGAAGGTCTGCAATTCAGAGCACTGTCAACATTTGCATGGCTTTGAGGCATAGATGTGCAATAAGCAGCTGGAAAGAACGCAACAGGTTCCATGCGAATCTATTGCATCAAATTGAAATCACTAACTTGGAAGTTCCATCTAGGCAGAGTACCAAAGAACAAACTGGATGCTTAGCAAACTACAACTTTGTTGGGTCAGCCATATCATTGGAACCCTGGATAATAAACTTCCAAAAATATTTCTGCTAACAAAAAAAATTGCACATTTTCCTGGGGTGGTCTGAAGCAACAGTAGAAAGACACCTAAAAAACCCTCCTCAAGTTACATATTAGCCCCACTGATGATGGGCAGAACAAAGCATTGATGGGTTGTATTAGCGTATCATCCTACCTTCTGGTACGTCTCATCTTGACAGATTGGGACCTGAATATTGAAGAATACATGGCATTTAGGAAGGACAGGAAGCTCGGAAAAGGTGGAGGGGTAGCTCTGTTTATTAATGATGGTATTAGCGCAACAGAGAGGGATGACCCAAGTTCAGGAAACCAGGCTTTTGTAAGCAGTTTGGGTAGAGATGAGGAATCATAAAGGCACGAAATCACTTGTGGGTGTGGTATACAGACCGCCTAACATTAACCACACTGTAAAATGGGGTATAAAGAAAGAAATAATGGCAGCTTGTCAGAAAGGTGCAGCGATAATTATGGGGGATTTTAACTTACATATAGACTGGAAAAATCAGATGGGCAGAGGTAGCCTAGCTGAGGAGTACATAGAATGTTTTCGGGATAATTTCATGGAACAGCACATTTTGGAGCCAGAGAGCAGGCTATACTAGACCTCATATTGTGCAACGAGATAGGATTAATTAATGACCTCATAGTTAAGGCGCCCCTCGGTAGCAGCGATCATAATATAACATTCAGTTTGAGGGAGAAAAGAGTGGGTCCAAGACTAGTATTTTAAACTTAAATAAGGGTAATTATGAGGGCATGAAAGCAGAGCTAGCTAAAGTGAACTGGCAAATTAGGTTAAGGGATAGGTCAATAGAGATGCAGTGGCAGACATTTAAGAGGATATTTCAAAATACACAGAATAAATACATTTCAATGAGAAAGAAAAATTCCAAGGGTGGGACCCACCATCCATGGTCAACTAAAACAGTTAAAGATAGTATCAAACTTAAAGAAAAAGCATATAATTGTACAAAGATGGGAGCAGGTCAGAAGATTAGACAGAATATAAAAAACAGCAAAGAATGACTAAAAGATTGATAAGGAAGGTAAAATTAGAGTATGAGAGAAAGCTAGCTTGAAATAAAAAGACATAGTAAGAGTTTCTATAGATATTTTAAAAATAAAAGTTAACAAAGTGAGCATTGGTCCTATAGAAAGTGAGTCTGGGGAATTAATAATGGATAATGGCAGATGAATTGAACAGGTATTTTACATCGGTCTTCACTATTGCGGATACAAGTAACAACCCAGCATTAGCTTTAAGTCAGGAAATGGAAGGGAGGGAGGAACAAGAAAATTATCAGCACCAGGGAAGTGGTACTGAACAAATTGTTGGAGCTGCAGGCTGGCAATCCCTGGGTCCTGATGGACTTCATCCTAGGTGTTAAAAGAAGTGGCTAGTGAGATAGCAGATGTGTTAGTTTTAATTTTCCAAAAATCCATGGATTCGGGGAAGGTTCTGTTAGATTGGAAAATAGTGAATGTCACTCCTTTATTCAAAAAGGGAGGGAGACAGAAAGCAGGAAACTACAGGCCAGTTAGCTTGACATCTGTATTAGGGAAAATGTTAGAAGCTATTACTAAAGACATTATAGCAGGGCATTTAGAAAAATACAAGGTAATCAGGCAGAGTCAACATGGTTTTGTGAAAGGGAAAGCATGTTTAACCAATTTATTGGAGCTCTTTGAGGGAGTTACATGTGCTATGGATAAAGGGGGGATGTATTGTAACTAGATTTCCAGAAGAGATTTGATAAGGTGCAACATCAAAGGTTATTGCAGAAAATAAAAGCTCATGGTGCAGGGGATAACATATTGGCATGGATAGAAGATTGGCTAGCTAACAGGAAACAGAGATTAGGCATAAATGGGACATTTTCTGGTTGACATGATATCACGAGTGATGTGCCACAGGGATCTGTGCTGGGGCCTCAACTTTTTACAATTTCAATAAATGACTTAGATGAAGGGGCCGAAGGTATGGTTGCTACATTTGCTGATGACACAAGGATAGGTAGGAAAGTAACTTGCGAAGAGGACATAAGGGGGCTACAAAAGGCGGCACAGTAGCGCAGTGGTTAGCACCGCAGCCTCACAGCTCCAGCGACCCGGGTTCAATTCTGGGTACTGCCTGTGTGGAGTTTGCAAGTTCTCCCTGTGTCTGCGTGGGTTTCCTCCGGGTGCTCCGGTTTCCTCCCACATGCCAGACTTGCAGGCTGATAGGTAAATTGGCCATTATAAATTGCCCCCAGTATAGGTAGGTGGTAGGGAAATATAGGGACAGGTGGGGATGTGGTAGGAATATGGAATTAGTGTAGGATTAGTATAAATGGGTGATTGATGGTCGGCACAGACTCGGTGGGCCGAAGGGTCTGTTTCAGTGCTGTATCTCTAAAACTAAAAAAAAAACTAAAACACTAAAAGATAGGTTGTGAGTGGGCAAAGACCTGGTAAATGGAGTATAACGTGGGAAAATGTGAAATTGTTCACTTTGGCAGGAAGAGTAAAAAAGCATATTATCTAAATGGTGAGAGATTGCAGAGCTCTGAGATGGAGAGGGATCTGGGTGTCCTCGTGCATGAATCGCAAAAGGTTAGTATGCAGGTACAGCACACAATTAGGAAAGCTAATGGAATGTTATCATCTATCCTGAGGGGAATTGAATACAAAAGTAGGGAGGTTATGCTTCAGCTATATAGGGCATTGGTGAGACCACATCTGGAGTACTGTGTACAGTACTGGTCTCCTTATTTAAGAAAGGATGTAAATGCATTGGAGGCAGTACAGAGAAGATTTACAAGACTGATACCTGGAATGGGTGGGTTGTCTTACGGGGAAAGACTGGACAGGCTAGGCTTGTATCTGCTGGAATTTAGGCGACTTGATTGAAACATATAACATCCTGAGGGGGCTTGACAGGGTGGATGTGGAAAGGATGTTTCTCCTTGTGGGAAAATCTAGAACTGGGGTCACTTTTTAAAAATAAGGGATCGCCCATTTAAGACAGAGATGAGGAAAAATTCTCTCAGTGGGGAGTGAGTCTTTGGAATTCTCTTCCTCAAAAGGCAGAAGCAGAATCTTTGAATATTTTTAAGGCAGGGGTAGAAAGATTCTTGATAAGCAAGGGGGTGAAAGGTTATCAGGGGTAGGTGGAAATGTGGAGTAATCAGTTCAGCCATGAGCTTATTGAATGGTACAGCAGGCTTGTGGGGCCGAGTGGCCTACTCCTGCTCCTAATTCATATGTTTGTATGTAAATGAATGCCTGTAGTTCAACAGAAAACAAGAAACTGAAAAGTGTCTACAGCAACTGATCAAATTCAACCAGCCTATCCTACTGTGTGACAAATGCAGGAAGATGTGTATCGTTTTCATTTATTTTCAGGATGTGAGTGACACTAACAAAGACTGAATTTTGTTGTCCATCTCTAATTGCCCTGAGCAGGTAAATCATCTCCTTGAACCTTGCGGTCCTTGTGATGTTGTTTCCAAGATAATGTATAGGTAGATTGTGTCTGGGTTACTGACCCAGTGACAATGAAGAAATTGCAATATTTGTTCAAATCAGGATCTTGTGCAAATTGAAATGGTATCTGGAGATGACAATGCACCCATGACATTTCTGCTCGTCCTTCTTGGTGGTAGAAATTGCAGGGGAATAAGGTGTTGTTGAAAAATGCTTGAGAGAGCTCCTATAGTTCATCCTGTAAATAGTACATATTTCAGCCACAGTATGCAGATAATAGAGGGTGGATATTCAAGCCAGTAGCAAAGGTGCTAATCAAATGAACTGCTCTGTCCTGGAAGGTGTTAAGCTTCTCGATTGTTGTTGCAGCTGGTGGCGAGTATTCCATCACAGTCTTAATTTCAACATTGTAGTTGTTGGAGAGGCTTTCAGGTGTCAGATGGTGAAGAACAAGTCACAGAGCACCCAGTCTTTGCCCTCCTCTTGTAGCTACAGTTTTGATACAGCTAGTCAGGCAAAGCTTTGATCAACAGTGATTCCCATTTGACACAGGGACTCAGTAATAGAGGTGCCATTGAAAAATCATGGAGATCATCAGGCTGTCACTTATTCGAGGTGGCACAATATTAGCTATAGTCCTTCAGCCTAACCTGGATGTTATTCAGGTCCTGCTGTAGGCTGGAATCTATCACCTTATTATCAGAGCAGTTACGAACAGAGCTAAACACTCTAGAATTGTGACCAAACTGCCAAACTCCTGACATTATGATGGCGGGAAGGTTATTGATGAAGCAGCTAAAGATCACAAGGATATTTCACAGCAATACTCTAAGCTGTGACCACCAAATCAGGTATGATTCCAACCACAGCAATTATTTTTTTCACCCTTTCATTCCCTTGACCTTAATCTTGGGGATACAACATTAGAGGTGCCACATTTGGAAATGTCACATTTGATGGTAAAAAATGGTTTAAACAGCAGTAGTAACTCGACTTTCTGGTGCTTTCACATTGTGTTGCAGTGGGGTGTTAAGCCCTACAATTCCCAACATACTCCAAAGTGCACTTGCTGGACTGCTTCTCACCGGGTCTCTCAGTACCTGGCAATAGCACATTCAGCGAACTTACTTTGGAGTTGCTGCTGGCTGTGCAAGATAGTGGGAGCCAGTGGCCCTTGTACGCCAGTAAACTCAATATAAAAAGCAGTTTTACTGGAAGAACTGAACTGGAGTATTCATCAGCATTTGTACAGTGACCACTCATGTTAGGCACATTTCCAGGTACATGTGTAAATACAATACCTGCTTCACTCAAAACAATAGAAAAGCGAACTTCTAAATATTTAAATAAAAGAAGCAACAATGTATTTACAGAATGTGTTTTGTGAGGAAGGTATAAAGTACCATAAAGAGAATAGTTACATATATAAATAAAACTTACTTCGCGAGCATGTGACCTTGAAGTATGCTCAGGTAACCAAGGACCATCAGAACTCTTCATTGTACAATCAACAGTCATTGTCCGAGATTGATTTTTCAACATTTCCCCATAATCTGCAACATCAAAATTAGTCTTCCATACCATAACCTGAAAAATGTATTAAACAAGGTCGAATATAAATGTTGATTACCATGTATTTCTAAATTGAGGATGTCACTTTACATATTATTTATTTTAGAAAACACAGATGCACAAGTTCAAAAATGAACCAGCTCCCTTAAACACTAACAGATTTGCTTTTTTAGTGAAACAAAGATTTAAAACTGAACTGAATAAATGCAGCATCTTTCACAACATCAGGACACCCAACATGCTTTATAGCCAATGATTTACTTTTGAAGTGTGGTTACTTTTGTAAGGAAAAGTGGCAGTCAATAGGCGCAGAGCAAGGTCCCACAAACAGTAATATGAGTAACTAAATAAATTGTTTTAGTAGTTTCCTCCATGCCAAAGTCTTTGACTGTGTTGTCACCTCCCAAATCCATGCCCATCTTTCCTGGAGCTCCATGTATGAATCCCTTCTATCAGGTTTCCACTCCTGCCACAGTACTGAAATGGCTCTTAGCAAAGTCACAAATGACATCCTATGTGACTGTGACAAATGTAAACTATCCCGTCTTGTCCTTCTCTACCTGTCTGTGGCCCTTGACATGGTTGACCACACCATCTTCCTCTAGTGCCTCTCCACTGTCACCCAGGTGGATGGGACTGCACTCACCTGGTTCCATTCTTACCGATCTAATTGTAGCCAGAGAATCACCTGCAATAGTTTCTCTTCCCACTCTTGCACTGTACCCCGTGTTCCCCAAGGATTTATCCTTAGCCCCCTCCCATTTCTCATCTATATGCTGCCCCCTCTGCTATATCAGCCAAAAACATGAAATGTTTTTTGAGCAGCAGCCCACCTCCATTACCCTTCAATGTAGCCTTACTCAATAATAACTCTTTCCTGAGTCAGAAGGACTTGGCACCTAATCTCACCTGTCCAGTGCAGTACTGAGGGAGTGTTGCACTGAGATGTTGTTTTTCAAATGAAATTGTGACAGAAACCACACCTGCCAAAATGAGACAAATTAATTTCGTCATATGGAACATTATTTTTGAACTGTTACTGGACTTGAAATAACTTGTTTAAAAACACCAAAACAGTGGCTGAAAACATGGCTGCACATTTGCATTCTAAAAGACAGTTGCATGAAGAAGACAATGAGAGTACCCCCTGATTCAATTAGCTAGATGGATTTTATCCATAGTGATGCACAAGACATTGAGAGTCATTAAACCAGCATCCTATCCCCCCAGTGTGTCTGGTGAACTTGAAAGAATCCACAAATCTCGCAGGTGAGGCTGCTCTAAACAAGGAGCTAGTCACATGACTAACCTGCTGGCCAACCTAGAGTTAATTAAATTGTGCTCACAGAACAGTTTTGGAAGAGACTGCAACTGAACTTCAACAAGAGAGCATCTCTCTCTCTCTCTCTGTCTCTCTCTCATGCAAAGTTCCAGGGACCCACGGAAGTAACTTAAGCCTCGTAACAGAAGTCTGAAAGTGTGCACTGGGCCCCAACGAGAACTGCAAGACTTAACTTCAATCAAAGACTTTACATCCGATCCAAAACCAGTAACTGAACTCCAGCTATTAGTTCAAACCTTTCCCCTTCTTTCTCCTCCTCTGTCTCTATTTGCGTGTGTGTTTATCACATATGCATGTTAGCGTGGTTGCGTCGCGTATTTTTAGTAGTTTTAACTGAATTAGAGTTTTAAGGTTAATAAACTTACACCTTTTTTGCTTAAATCTGAGATAACCTGTCTGTTTGATTTCTTTGCCATTACAATTAGAGAGCAGTGAGCAAGGATTCACTGATGGGATGCTAAAAACATGGTGTTTTAAAAATTAAACCCCGTTACGTCCAAACCCGGAAAAGGCTGAGAGGGGAGCCCTAGACCCCTGCCACACCTGGTTGGAACAAAATGTTAAACCAAGGCCCCCTCTACCCTCTCAGGGAGACAGAATAGATCTTGTGACATTATTTGAAGAGCAGGAGAGTTCTCCCGGTGCTCTTGCAAGTATTTTCCCTCGAACAACTCTAAGAATGTCTGGTCATTTAATTTATTGCCATTTATGAGACCTTGTGTACAAAATGACTGCCGCATTTACCTACAGTGCAACAGTGACTAAACTTCAAAAGTACTTTAGTGGCAATGAAGTGGTTTGGGATATAGTGAGGATATCTTGAGCACTATACAAATGTAAGTGCTCTTTTTCTTGGATTTTTCTCCTTTCCTGGGTATTTCAGTCTCCTGACTTCTTACTATCCCTTACCAACTGCCCTGGGTTGCTTCCCCCCCCTCCCCCACTAAATCCAGCCTTTAACCCTGCTCTATCTTCCACTTCTGACTGCTTTTAGCCTCCTGCATCACAGTCCTCCTCAGTGCTAGTCCAATTATTTACCTTCAAATCCCACATAATCTCGTCTTGCCTAGCCTCACCATAAGAGATTGATCAGTGACCAAATAAGTTTGCTAAAGTCTTACAAAAGCAAATGAGTCACAATCTTAAAACGTTAGAATTCCGCATTACACAACTCTTAAAATGCATAAGTTCACCATTCTTAATAAAGTTAATTTTTAAATATGAAAAAAGAATGTATAGTGTTCAAGTGCTATACAGAATATTCTTTAAGGATGAGATTTTTGGGTCTGTGTTAGCCTGCTTACTTGAATACTGCCGCTTGTTCATCTTGGCCAAATATGTGTAGTAAAGACAACTGAATAATTTCCTAGGAATGTTGGAATTATGGCTGAAAGACCATTATAAATAACTTACTTTATGAAACAAATTGATTCTGGACCAAAACCTAATCGGTAGTAGTAAGTCAAATATTCATTTCCAGAAAAAGCTAAATGTATTTTGATAGTACTGCTGTTCCAACCTTTCCTAAAGTCACTAACTTAGCATTGTTTTCATAATGACAAGTTTAAAAATTCCCCAGAGAGGGAAAAATGAGTTGAGGTGTTAGAGAAGGTTTTATGCATTTTAAAGAAAAAAGTCATTAGAATTATGTGACAATATTCAAGGTCAGTCTTGTCAATAGTTCAATGGATCTATATACAACATAGCTTCAACATGGACCAAAAACATCCCAGTTCGATAGCTGGTGTATATGGAAATAACAAGCAATGGTAGGGCACAACTCATTATCCTCAGGCTAGTGAATGGAACTGGAGGTGAATTATTCTGTTCAAAGAGTGTGATCCAGTGCTTTGGAGCAGGTCAGAGAATGTGCATGGCAGTAAAAAAGAAAAAAAGGGAAACTGAGCACATTAAAGCATATAAAAACATACATTTTCCATTTCTGGCACACTTCTTAACACCTCTCTTGTACTCCTTAACACAACTAAGGTAGAGTGGTTAAAGATGAAAGGTGAGAAGAACTCACCTATCATTTGAACAAACTTTTTCTTGCATGCTGTTCAGCACTGTAAGACAAATGTTACAAGAGCCACTCCAGATATGAGAGCAACATTCAAGTCTCGGGAGGTCCTGCTTCTGTGTAGAGAATCATTGTTGAAGGGGAAAAGAAATATTTGACATAAAAGGGAAAACTAAGTTTCTTTGAAGCAGCTTTAGCGATGAGGAAATATGGATTGCATTTGTGATCACAGTAGATGGTGATGCCAAATATGTCAACAGAAGTGGGATGAGGAAAAATAGCCCCCTTTCCAAATGAAAATGCTTGTCTTCAATAAAAAAACAAATCAAAATCCCTATTGCATTAAGCTTTAAAGATTTCTATTGCTAACAGGATCAAAGCAACTCTAGGTTCTCCAGCCACAGGTCAATAAGGCAAAAACAGCTGCAATCCAAGCTGTCTTGAATCAATTGAGGTAAAGCCTGCAGAAATACAGCTCATATATCAAACAAAAGAATTAGAAACTTGGTTATGATTAAGAGATTGCACAGTGTAGTACTGCACAACAGCTATCTAGTTTCCTAAAACAGGCCATACAATTAAATCAGTCTACATATTTAATCTGATACAAGTAAGCAGCTTGACGTTGCACTATTGTTGTAATGATGTGCTGGAAAGCTATGTGATTACTCTGCACTTCCCAAAGAGATGTAAATGGAACCCAACCATACCAACCAGGATGTCCCATGTTCAATTCCTGGACCTTGTTGCTAGGTAATCTCAGAGAAGGCAGTAATAGGACAATCTGGCCTTGATCATGAAATGGTGAAAAAGCAACTACAGGAAAGAAAGTAGCTTGGGTTTCCTCTCCTGATCACTATTCAGTGATCTTTGCTGGAAAGTGTAAGTTTACAGTGAATATCAGGTCGGGACAGGAGTGGACTTAGTTCTTTGAATCATTGGGCTGGATTTTAAGAAGACCTCAATGTCGTGATTGGTGGTGGGGTGGGGGGGAAAGGTTGGTGCCTGAAGATGGCTGTGGATGAAGCCTGCCACGGACCTCAACGCCAGCAGGGCCTGACCCAAACTTCCTGACAGCAGCAAAGCTCTGTGGCGGCTCCACCACCGCTGGGCGACAGGACCACAATCTGAATATTCAAATCAGTAAAATGAATTAATTTATACACTTACCATAGATCTTGAGGGGATTGCAGCGGCCGGCACTCCAGTGCCTTCAGATCCCCGATTGGTGGGGAGGGGGGAGGAGGGAAGTTTGTCAATGTGGGGGGGTGCCAGGGAACAGGATCAAATACATGCAATGGGTGCAGTGGATGGTGGGAAAGGCTGAACCTTAAACTGCAGTTTGGGGTGCGGGGGGAGGTCAGATGTAAAAGGTAAGTGTTCGGGGTGGAGAGGAGGGCAAATAGTTATCGTAATTGTTATTGGGGGCTGGAAAAGGAGCAAAAGAAATGTATGTATTTAATTTCGGTGTATATTTCTTTAAATATTTAAATAAGCCTATAGGGTTGGCTGTCCTTTAAAAAGGGCGCCAGCGCCTGCGTACAGGCAGCTGACGCCATTGCTGGGGATGGACAGCCCGTCCCCTCCACATGATCGGGCTGTCCCCCTCCAACTATTTAAATGAGCCACCACGCTCAAGATCTTCGGCATGTGGCCCGCAGTTTTTGAGCTAGCCACTGAGATCGATGCCGGGCTCATAGAGTCCAGCCCGTAGAATATGGAGCATAAACACAGGCATAGACCTGTTGGGTGGAATGGGCTATTTCTGTGCTGCAAATACTTCATGATGTTCTAATGATACAGCACAGGAGACCATTTGGTCCATCGTGTCTGTGCCAGCTTTTTGAAATTAGTCCCACTCCAATGTTAACTATACAATTAGTCCTAATCCCTCACTCTTTCCCCATTGCCAAGCAAATTTTTCCAGTTCAAGTATTTATTCAATTCCCATTTGTAAGTTATTATCGAATCTGTTTCCTTTCAGGCAGTGCATTCCGAACAATAACTCACTGTGTAATTTGTTCTTTGTGTTGCCTCTGGGTTTTTTTTTTGCCAATTATCTTAAACCTGTGTCTAGTTATCAAAACATCCGTCTCTAAAAACACTTTCTCCTTATTTATTCTCTCAAAACTCTTCAAGATTTTGAGCATGTCTACCAAATCTCCCCTTAACATTCTCTGTTCTAAGAACAACCCAGTTTCTCCAGTCTCTCCATATAACTGAAATCATTCATCCCTGGTACCATTCCAGTAAATCTCCTCTGCACCCTTTCTGAGGCCTTGACACAAGTGTAGAGCCCAGAGTTGGCCAAAGTACTCAAGCTGGAGCCTAAGCAGTGTTTTATAAGGGTTTCACATAACTTGCATGCTTTTGCACTCAATGGGCTGAAATTTCGCAGCCCTGTGGTGGGAGGCTTAGAGGCGGGTCGTGAGAGAGCTCCATAGAGTGGGCAGCCAACTAACATTGTTGAGCCCCCAATTATGGGTGATTCTGTGGCCTTGCCGCCGTTTTGGAAGTGGCAAAACAGCTCCCCCTGCGTGTGGAGACTGCCAGCTAAATGAAGGCAGCCTGGGGGCAGGGGGTGTGTGGGGGGATGGCATCGGAGCTGGAGGCGTGATGTCACTAAGAGGGAGCTGCATAATTGAAAGGCTGCAATAGCAGCCAAGACCGTTCCAGTGGAAAGGTTTCCCCTCCAGGCCAACTCACCTACTGCTCTAGATGCTGGTTATTTGATGTTTGTTGCAGCTTCCTCACTGTTGACAGCCTGCCTTAGCAGTACCCAACTCTCCCAGTGGGGCTGCCGAGGCTTCAGAGCTGCTGGTCCTCTGATTGCTGCTGGCAGCATCAGGAACCTTCACCGCCATCCTTAATTGGACGGCAAGTTTGGAGGCGGCCAATTAGGAGGCCGCTTTCAGGAAGATTGCTCTGCCAGTCTCAGTGCCGGAAAGTGCAGGCTTGGGAGCAGAGCCGGAGAAAAAAAACAAGCAAAAAGTGACATCAGAGTGAATTCACAGTCGACAGAGGGCAAGGAAATAGAAAGCCATCCAGAGTGAGTATACTGGTAAGCTTTTAATTTAACTTGATCTCAATCAAATATAAAATAAGACTTGATCAATTCAGTAGTACATAAACTAAAAAATAAAGCACATGTTACAGAAGCTGTATTAAGTATTATTAGCATTTATCAGTATTTGTAAGGTTTACCAATAGTAGTAAGGTTTATTAGAATTGGCAAGCTTTATTAGCATTGGTAAGGTCTATTACCAGTAGGAAGGTCTACATATCTGCGTAATCAAGAAAACTTTAGTTGAACTTTACTAGCATTTAACAAGCACAGTAAATTCTACGATACGTAGGAATTATTCAAAGTTAATGAAGAAAATAATGAAATTAACTGATAGCATAAGTAACAATGGCAAGACCGGTGTTTTGTTGTTGCAACTGTGGTATGTGGGAGCTCCTGGATGCTAAGGCAATCCAGGACAAACACATCTTCAGAAAGTGAGAGCAGCTAGAGAATTCAAGATCAGGATTATTGATCTGGAAGCCAAACTGCAAATATTGCGCAACACAAGGGAGGGGAATACCTGGACACTTTGTTCTGGAGGATGGCCACACCTCCTAGAACAGGGTCATCTGTTTTGATCTGCAGTGCAGGATAGGAGGATGTGACCGTGAGTGAGGCAGGTAAAGGGACTGAGCAGACAGTAGCGGAGGAGCCTCAGACTTTGCAATTGTTAAAAAGTCTGAGGTGCTCTCAACCTGTGTAGATGAAAGAGAGGTCTGCAAGGTGGATGAACAGACTGGCCCTGGCACTGTGGTACAGGAAGCCATTCAAGTGGGGGGGATTTAAAAGAAATATAGTGGTAGTAGGGGATAGTATAGCGAGGAGGATTGACATGGTTTTGTACAGCCGAGAGCATGAGTCCAGAAAGCTGCGTTGCCTGCCCGGTGCCAGAGTTCGGGACATCTGCTCAGGGCTGGACAGGAACTTGGAGTGGGAGGGGGAGGATCCAGTTGTCGTGGTCTATGTAGGTACCAACGACATAGGTAGGACAAGGAAAGGGATTCTGTTTAGACAGTATGAGGAGTTAGGCAAGAAATTGAAGAGCAGAACCTTAAGGGTAATAATCTCTGGATTATTACCTCAGCCACGTGCCAATTGGCAGAGGGTACATATGATTAGTGAAATGAATACGTGGCTCAAAGACTGGTGTGGCAGAAGTGGGTTTCGGTTTGTGGGGCACTGGCATCAGTACTGGGGAAAGTGGGGGCTGTACCGTTGGAACGGTCTGCACCTGAACCTTGCTGGGACAAGTCTTCTAGCAAACGGTATAACTAGGGAAGTAGAGAGGGCTTTAAAGTAAACAAGGGGAGAGGGATCATAAAAGCAAAATACTGCGGATGCTGGAAATCTGAAACAAAAACAAGAAATGCTGGAATCACTCAGCAGGTCTGGCAGCATCTGTGGAAAGAGAAGCAGAGTTAACGTTTCGGGTCAGTGACCCGAAACGTTAACTCTGCTTCTCTTTCCACAGATGCTGCCAGACCTGCTGGGAGAGGGATCATGCTTGGGTAGATATAGCAAATCAAGGGGTAGAGTCAAGGCAGGAAAGCAGAATAGTCATATGGGGAATGAAGGTCCGAGAATGGCAGGAAGGGACAGAGAAAAAACCTAAGAACACACCAACAGTCAAGACTAGATGTTACAAAGATAACAAAAAGACAAAACTCTCTGTATCTGAATGCACGTAGCATTCATAACAAAGTAGATGAACTGATAACGCACACTGAAGTAAATAAATATGATTTGATCGCCATTACGGAGACATGGCTGCAGGATGACAAGGATTGGGTCCTCAATGTTGAGGGGTATATAACATTCAAGAATAATATGAAGCTAGGTAAAGGTGGAGGGGTAGCACTGTTAATCAAGGATGGTATTGGTACAATAGTTAGAGATGACCTTGGTACAGGAGGAGATCAGGATGTAGAATCGATTTGGGTGGAGATGAGAATAGTCGGGAAAAGAAGTTACGAGTGGGAGTAGTCTACAGGCCCCCTTAACAGTAATAACAATGTAGGACCAAGTATCCAAGAAGAAATATTGGGTACTTGTGGTCAAGGGACGGCAATAATCATGGGTGATTTTAATCTACATATAAACTGGAAAAATCAGATTGGCAATAGTATCCTGGATGAGGAGTTCATAGAATGCTTTCAAGATAGTTTCTTAGAGCAGGCACGTTCTGGAACCAACCAGAGAGGTTATATTAGACTTGATATTGTGTAACGTGACAGGATTAATTAATGACCTCAGAGTAAAGGCATTTCTAGGTAGCAGTGACCACAATATGACTGAACTTTACATCCAGTTTGAAAGAGAGAAAAGAGTGGGTCTAAGGCTAGTATTTTAAACTTAAATAAGGGCAATTATGTGGACATGAAAGCTGAACTAGCAGAAGTGAACTGGATTACTAGGCGAGGAGATAAATCAATAGGGAAACAGTGGCAGACATTTAAGGGACATTTCAGAAAACTCAGAATAGGTATATTCCTACTATAAAGAAAAATTCCAAGGGAAGGACCCACCATCCCTGGTTAACTAAAGAAGTTAAGGAAAGCATCAAGCTGAAGGAAAAATCATAACTGTGCAAAGATGAGTGGCAGGTCAGATGATTGTCTGCCGTTCTTGATATTCTGACCAATGACTAAAAGATTAATCAGGAGAAAGAAATTAGGGTATGAGGGGAAGCTAGCTAGAAATGTAAAAACGGATAGCAAGAGTTTCTACAGGTATTTAAACATAGAAACAGAGAAAATAGGAGCAGGAGTAGGCCATTCGGCCCTTCGAGCCTGCTCCGCCATTCATTATGATCATGGCTGATCATCCAACTCAGTAACCTGTTCCCGCTTTCGCCCCATACCCTTTGATCCCTTTAGACCCAAGAGCTATATCTAACTCCTTCTTGAAATCATACAATGTTTTGGCCTCAACTGCATTCTGTGGTAGCGAATTCCACAGGCTCACCACTCTCTGGGTGACGAAATTTCACCTCATCTCAGTCCTGAAATCGTATCCTTAGACTATGAACCCTGGTTCTGGACTCCCCCACCATCGGGAACATCCTTCCTGCATCTACCCTGTCAAGTCCTGTTCGAATTTTATAGGTTTCTATGAGATCCCCCCTCACTCTTCTGAACTCCAGCGAATATAATCCTAACCAACTCAATACCTCCTCATGTCAGTCCCGCCACCCTAGGAATCAGTCTGGTAAACCTTCAGCACTCCCTCGATAGCAAGAACATACTTCCTCAGATAAGGAGACCAAAATTGCACACAATATTCCAGGTGTGGCCTCACCTAGGCCCTGTATAATTGCAGCAAGACATCCCTGCTCCAGTACTCCAATCCTCTCGCTATGAAGGCCAACATACCACATGCTTTTTTTACCGCCTGTTGCACCTGCATACTTACCTTCAGCGACTGGTGTACGAGAACACCCAAGTCTCGCTGCATATTCCCCTCTCTCAGTTTACAGCCGTTCAGATAATAATCTGCCTTCCTGTTTTTGCTACCAAAGTGGATAACCTCACATTTATCCACATTATACTGCATCTACCATGCATTAGCCCACTCACTCAACTTGTCCAAATCACCTGAGGCCTCCCTGCATCCTCCTCACAACTCACCCTCCCACCCAGTTTTGTGTCATCTGCAAATTTGGAGACATTACATTTAGTTCCCTCATCTAAATCATTAATGTATATTGTGAATAGCTGGGGTCCTAGCACCGAACCCTGCGGTACCCCACCAGTCACTGCCTGCCATTCAAATAAAGACCCATTTATTCCTACTCTTTGTTTCCTGTCCGCCAACCAATTTTCTATCCATCGCAATACACTACCCCCAATCCCAAGCGCTTTAATTTTACATACTAATCTCTTATGTGGGACTTTGTCGAAAGCCTTCTGAAAGTCCAAATAAACACATCCACTGGCTCCCCCTCATCAACTCTACTAGTTACATCCTCGAAGAATTCTAGTAGATTTATCAAGCATGATTTCCCTTTCGTAAATCCATGCTGACTCTGCCCGATTTAAAAAGGAAGAGTAAATAAAGTGAGTGTTGGTCCTCTCGAAAGTGAGAATGGGGAGTTAATAGTAGATGATAAGGAAATGGTGGATGAAATGAACAAATATTTTGCTTCTGTCTTCACGACAGATGATACTTAAAACATTCCAGTAATAGCTATAAATCAGGAGGTGGAAGAAGAGGAACATGGTGAAATTACAATCAGCAGGGAAGCAGTACTAACCAAACTGATGGAGCTGCGGGCTGACAAGTCCCCGGGTCCTGATGGGCTTCATCCTAGGGTCTTAAAAGAAGTGGCTAATGAGGTCATAGATGCATTGGTGTTAATTTTTCAAAATTCGCTACATTCTGGAAAGGTTTCATCTGACTGGAAAGTAGCAAACATAACCCCTCTCTTCAAGAAGGGGGTGGGGGGGGGGGGGCGGAGGCAGAAAACAGGTAACTATAGGCCAGTTAGCTTGACGTCTGTCATGGGGAAGGTGCTAGAATCGATCATTAAGGAGGCTATAGCTGGGCACTTTGAAAAACACAAGGTAATCGGGAACAGTCAGCATAGTTTTGTGAAAGGAAAATCTTATTTAACCAATTTATTGGAGTTCTTTGAAGGAGTAACATGCGCTGTGGATGAAGGGGAGCCCGTTGATATACTGTACTTGGATTTCCAGAAGATATTTGACATGGTGCCACATCAAAGGTTATTGCACAAAGCAGGAGCTCATGGTGTAGGGGGTAACATATTAGCATGGATAGAAGATTGGCTGGCTGGTTGGCAGAAAACAGAGAGTATGCATAAATGGGTCCTTTTCTGATTGGCAGGATGTCACGAGTGGAGTCCTGCAGGGGTCTGTGCTGGGGCCTCAAGTTTTTACAATTTATATCAATAACTTAGATGAGGGGAGTGATGGCATGGTAGCTAAATTTGCAGATGACACAAATATAGGTAGGAAAGTATGTTGTGAAGAGGACCTAAGGAGGTTGCAGACCAATATAGATAGGTTGAGTGAGTGGGCAAAAAATTTGGCAGATGGAGTATAATATGGGAAAATGTGAAGTTGTTCACGTTGGCAGGAATAAAAAAGCAGAGTATTTCTTTAACGAAGAACGACTGAATAATTCCGAGGTGCAGAAGGAACTAGGTGTTCTACTGCAGGAGTCACAAAAGGTTAGCATGCAGGTACAGCAAGTAATAAAGAAGGTTAATGGAATGCTATACTTTATTATGAGAGGAATCGAAAATACGAATTAGGAGCAGGAGGTGGCCAATCGGCCCTTCGAGCCTGCTCCGCCATTCAATAAGTTCATGGCTGAACTGATTACTCCAAATTTCCATCTACCCCCGATTACATTGTACCCCTTGCTTATCAAGAATCTATCCACCTCAAAATATTCAAAGACTCTGCTTCCACCGCCTTTTGAGGAAAAGAATTCCAAAGACTCACGACCGTCAGAGAAAAAATTTCTCTTCTCTGTCTTAAATGGGCAACCTCTTACAGTGACCCCTAGTTCTAGATTCTCCCACAAGGGGAAACATCCTTTCCACATCCACCATGTCAAGACCCCTCAGGATCTTATATGTTTCAATCAAGTCGCCTCTTACTCTTCTAAATTCCAGTGGATACAAGCCTAGCCTGTCCAATCTTTCCTCATAAGACAGCCTGCCCATTCCAGGTATCAGTCGAGTAAAATAAAAGCAAAATACTGCAGATGCTGGAAATCTGAAATGAAAACAAGAAATGCTGGAAATACTCAGCAGGTCTGGCAGCATCTGTGGAGAGAGAAGCAGAGTTACCATTTCAGGTCAGTGACCCTTCATCAGTTCTGAAGAAGGGTTACTGACAAAAGAACAAAGAACAGTACAGCACAGGAACAGGCCATTCGGCCCTCCAAGCCTGCGCCGATCTTGATGCCTGCCTAAACTAAAACTTTCTGCACTTCCGGGGTCCGTATCCCTCTATTCCCATCCTATTCATGTATTTGTCAAGATGCCTCTTAAACGTCTCGATGGTACCTGCTTCCACCACCTCCCCCAGCAACAAGTTCCAGGCACTCACCACCCTCTGTGTAAAGAACTTGCCTCGCACATCTCCTCTAAACTTTGCCCCTCTCACCTTAAACCTCTGTCCCCTAGTAACTGACTCTTCCACCCTGGGAAAAAGCTTCTGACTATCCACTCTGTCCATGCCGCTTATAACTTTGTAAACCTCTATCATGTCGCCCCTCCACCTCCGTCGTTCCAGTGAAAACAATCCGAGTTTATCCAACCTCTCCTCATAGCTAATGCTCTCCAGACCAGGCAACATCCTGGTAAACCTCTTCTGTACCCTCTCCAAAGCTCCCACGTCCTTCTGGTAGTGTGGCGACCAGAATTGCACGCAATATTCTAAGTGTGGCCTAACTAAAGTTCTGTACAGCTGCAGCATGACTTGCCAATTTTTATACTCAATGCCCCGACCGATGAAGGCAAGCATGCCGCATGCCTTCTTGACTACCTTATCCACCTGCGTTGCCACTTTCAGTGACCTGTGGACCTGTACGCCCAGATCTCTCTGCCTGTCAATACTCCTAAGGGTTCTGCCATTTACTGTATACTTCCCACCTGCATTAGACTTTCCAAAATGCATTACCTCACATTTGTCCGGATTAAACTCCATCTGCCATTTCTCTGCCCAAGTCTCCAACCGATCTATATCCTGCTGTATCCTCTGACAATCCTCATCACTGTCCACAACTCCACCAACCTTTGTGTCGTCCGCAAACTTACTAATCAGCCCAGCTACATTTTCCTCCAAATCATTTATTTATACTACAAACAGCGAAGGTCCCAGCACTGATCCCTGCGGAACACCACTAGTCACATCCCTCCATTCAGAAAAGCACCCTTCCACTGCTACCCTCTGTCTTCTATGACTGAGCCAATTCTGTATCCATCTCGCCAGCTCCCCTCTGATCCCGTGTGACTTCACCTTTTGTACCAGTCTGCCATGAGGGACCTTGTCAAAGGCTTTACTGAAGTCCATATAGATAACATCCACTGCCCTTCCTTCATCAATCATCTTCGTCACTTCCTCAAAACACTCAATCAAATTAGTGAGACACGACCTCCCCTTCACAAAAACCATGCTGCCTCTTGCTAATAAGTACATTTGTTTCCAAATGGGAGTAAATCCTGTCGCGAAGAATCCTCTCTAATAGTTTCCCTACCACTGACGTAAGGCTCACTATAATTTCCTGGATTATCCTTGCTACCCTTCTTCAACAAAGGAACAACATTGGCTATTCTCCAGTCCTCTGGGACCTCACCTGTAGCCAATGAGGATGCAAAGATTTCTGTCAAGGCCCCAATTTCTTCCCTTGCCTCCCTCAGTATTCTGGGGTAGATCCCATCAGGCCCTGGGGATTTATCTACCTTAATGCTTTGCAAGACACCCAACACTTCCTCCTTTTTGATAATGAGATGACTGAGACTATCTACACTCCCTTACCTAGGCTCAACATCCACCAAGTCCTTCTCTTTGGTGAATACTGATGCAAAGTACTCATTTAGTACCTCGCCCATTTTCTCTGGCTCCAGACATCGATTCCCTTCTCTGTCCTTGAGTGGGCCAACCCTTTCCCTGGTTACCCTCTTGCTCTTTATATACGTATAAAAAGCCTTGGGATTTTCCTTAATCCTGTTTGCCAATGACTTCTCATAACCCCTTTTAGCCCTCCTGACTCCTTGCTTAAGTTCCTTCCTACTGTCTTTATATTCCTCAAGGGATTCGTCTGTTCCTCGCCTTCCAGCCCTTACGACTGCTTCCTTTTTCTTTTTGACGAGGCTCACAATATCCCGCGTTATCCAAGGTTCCCAAAACTTGCCAAACTTATCCTTCTTCCTCACAGGAACATGCTGGTCCTGGATTCTAATCAACTGATGTTTGAAAGACTCCCACATGTCATTTGTTGATTTACCCTCAAATAGCCGACCCCAATCTAAATTCTTCAGTTCCTGCCTAATATTGTTATAATTAGCCTTCCCCCAATTTAGCACCTTCACCCGAGAACTACTCTTATCCTTATCCACAAGTACCTTAAAACTTATGGAATTATGGTCACTGTTCCCGAAATGCTCCCCTACTGAAACTTCGACCACCTGGCCGGGCTCATTCCCCAATACCAGGTCCAGTACGGCCCCATCCCTAGTTGGACTATCTACGTATTGTTTCAAGAAGCCCTCCTGGATGATCCTTACAAATTCTGCCCCATCGAAGCCCCTAGCACTAAGTGAGTCCCAGTCAATATCGGGGAAGTTAAAATCACCCACCACTACAACCATGTTACCTTTACATCTTTCCAAAATCTGTCTACATATCTGCTCCTCTGCCTCCCGCTGGCTGTTGGGAGGCCTGTAGTAAAATCCCCCAACATCGTGACTGCACCTTTCCTATTCCTGAGCTTCACCCATATTGCCTCGCCGCATGACCCCTCCGAGGTGTCCTCCTGCAGTACAGCTGTGAAATTCTCCTTAACCAGTAATGCAACTCCCCCAACCCTTTTACATCCCCCTCTATCCCGCCTGAAGCTTCTAAATCATGGAACATTTAGCTGCCCATCCGGTCCTTCCCTCAACCAAGTCTCTGTAATAACAACAACATCATAGTTCCAAGTACTAATCCAAGCTCTAAGTTCATCTGCCTTACCTGTTATACTTCTCGCATTGAAACAAATGCACTTCAGACCACCAGTCCCGCTGTGCTCCGCAACATCTCCCTGCCTGCTCTTCCTCTTACTGGCCTTATTTACTAGTTCCCCTTCATTTATTTCACTTGCTGTCCTACTGCTCTGGTTCCCACCCCCCTGCCACACTAGTTTAAACCCACCCGAGTGACGCTAGCAAACCTCGCAGCCAGGATATTTGTGCCCCTCCAGTTTAGATGCAACCCGTCCTTCTTGTACAGGTCCCATCTGGCCCTGAAGAGATCCCAATGGTCCAGATATCTGAAACCCTCCCTTCTACACCAGCTGCTCAGCCTCGTGTTTAGCTGCACTATCTTCCTATTTCTAGCCTCACTGGCACGTAGCACAGGGAGTAATCCCGAGATTACAACCCTAGAGGTCCTGTCTTTTAACTTTCTACCTAACTCCCTAAACTCCCCCTGCAGGACCTCGTCACTCTTCCTGCCTCTGTCGTTGGTACCGATGTGTACCACAACCTCTGGCTGTTCATCCTCCCCCTTCAGAATGCCCCCTGTCCGTTCAGAGACATCCTTGACCCTGGCACCAGGGAGGCAACATACCATCCTGGAGTCTCTTTCACGTCCACAGAAGCGCCTATCTGTGCCCCTGACTATAGAGTCCCCTATAACTATTGCTCTTCTGCGCTTTGTCCCTCCCTGCTGAACAACAGTGCCAGCCCTGGTGCCACTGCTCTGGCTGCTGCTGTTTTCCCCTGAAAGGCCATCCCCCACAATAGTATCCAAAACGGTATACTTGTTAGACCTGAAACGTTAACTCTGCTTCTCTCTCCACAGATGCTGCCAGACCTGCTGAGTATTTCCAGCATTTCTTGTTTTTATTTCAGTCTAGTAAACCTCTGCTGTACTGCCTCCAACGCATTTACATCTTGCCTTAAATAAGGAGACCAGTACTGTACACAGTACTCCAGATGTGGTCTCACCAATGCCCTGTACAGCTGAAGCATAACCTCCTAACTTATGTATTCAATTCCCCTCGCGATGAACGATAATATTCTATTATTTTTCCTAATTACGTGTTGTACCTGTATACTAACCTTTTGTGATTCATGCACATAGGACACCCTGATCCCTCTGCAACTCAGAGCTCTGCAATCTCTCACCATTTAGATAATATGCTTCTTTTTTATTCTTCCTGCCAAAGTGGACAATTTCATACTTTCCCACATTATACTCCATTTGACAAGTCTTTGCCCACTCACTTAACCTATCTATATCCCTTTGTAGCCCCTTATGTCCTCTTCACAAGTTACTATCCTACCTATCTTTGTGGCATCAGCAAATGCAGCAACCATCTGAGTCCAGATCGAAGGGCACTGTTTTAAAATTAGGGGTCACCCTTTTAGGACGGAGACGAGGAGAAATATTTTCTGAGGGGTGTGCGACTCTGGAATTCTCTGCCTCAGAAGGTGGTGGAGGCGGGGTCATTGAATATTTTTAAGGCAGAGGTAGATAGATTCTTGTTAGCTAGGGAATCAAAGATTATCGGAGGTAGATGGGAGTGTGGAATTCGAGACAGAAACAGATCAGCCATGATCTTATTAAATGGCGGAGCAGGCTCGCTGGGCTGAATGGTCTACTTCTGCTCCTAATTCGTATGGTCGTATGGACCCCATCTGATCTTAATGTCAGGATCTTGAAGCCCGTGGGAGAATCCTGCCCCATTTCCCTGTAAAGCCAAGGATCCCTCCTGTATACTTTAACAGCCTTCTCAACCTTCAAAGACTTGAACACTGTACCTTCAAATCTCCTTGTTCCTGCATCCCCTTTAAAATTGTACCATTTAGTTTATATTGCCACTCCTCATTCTTTCAATCAAAACGTATCACTTCACACTTCTCTGTTGTAAACTTCATATGTCATGTCGTTACCCATTTCACCTCATGAAGTCTATTTTTTTTAAAAATTCATTCATGGGATGGGAGCGTCACTGGCTAGGACAGCTTTTATTGACCAGCCCTAGTTGCCCTTGAGAAGGTGATGGTGAGCTGCCTTCTTGAACCGTTGCAGTCCATGTGGGGTAGGTACACCCACAATGCTGTTAGGAAGGGAGTTCCAGGATTTTGACCCAATGACATTGAAGGAACGGCGATATAGCTCCATATCATTATGGCGTGTGGTTTGGAGGGGAACTTGCAAATGGTGGTGTTCCCATGCAACTGCTGCCCTTGTCCTTCTAGGTGGTAGAGCTCGTGGGTTTGGAAGGCGCTATCTAAGGAGGCTTGGTGTTTTGCTGCAGTGCATCTTGTAGATGGTACACACTGCTGCCACTGTGCCATCTATTACCATCCTCCTCACCGCTCACTACATTTCAATGTTTTATGTCATCTGCAAAGTTTGAAATTATGCCCCATTTACCCAAGTCTAGGTTATTAATAGACAAAAAGAGCAATGGTCCCAACACTGACCCCTGGGCACACCACTGCACACTTCTCCCCCAGTCTGAAAAATGACCATTCATCAATACTTTCCCTTAACCAATTCTGTATCCACGTAGCCATTGCCCCTTTAAACCCATGGGCTCCAATTCTGCTAACAAGTCTATTTTGTGATACTTTATCAAACATCTTTTGAAAGTCATGAACACATCAACTGCACTACCCTCCTCAACTCTCTCCACTACTTCATTAAAGAACTTAATCAAGTTAGTCAAGTATGATTTGACTTTAACAAATCCATGTTGCCCTTCATTTCTTAACCCATATTTTTCCAAGTGCCATTTAATTTTGTCTCAAAGTTTCCCCACAGCTGACATGAGGCTGGCTAGACTATAGTTGCTGGGTTTCTCTTTCCCTTCTTTTTTGAACAGGGATGTAACATTTGCAATCTCCTAGCCCTCTAGTACCATTTCCGTACCCAACAGGCATTGGAAGATTGTGGCCACAGCCTCCACAATTTCCACCCTTACTTCCCCCAGCAACCTCGGCAGTAACCCATCCAGACCGGATAACCTTTCTTCTTGAGCACTGTCAACCATTTTTGTACATCTTTGTTATCTATTTTTATCCCATCCAATTTCTTTACTACCTCCTCTATGACTGAGACACTGCCAGCATTCTCTTCTTTAGTACTCCAGCCATGCCTTTTGCTCCCACAAGATGGTCTCCTTTTAGTCCCTAATCAGTCCCACCCTTCATTTAACTACTCTTCTACTATTTACAAGCTTACAAAAACATTTTGAGGGTTCCCTTTTATGTTACCCGCAGATCTCTTCTCATAGTTATTATACCATCTCCCCCTTTCCTCGTCAAGAGGCTGCTGACCGGTGAATCTTTCTTCTAGAAGTCATTCACAAGTCTTTAGGTTATTTTTGTTAAGTTTAGTTAGTCTAATAAATAGAGGCATGACAGGGATCCTTAGTCCCATGGAACATCATGTAACATGTGACAACTCCAGGAAACTTCTTATGGCGTGGACAACCACATGTGCAGGAAGTCATCAGCTGGAGGAGGTCAAGCTCCGGCTTTCAATGTCACTGCGGTGCATCCACGAGGCTGAAAGCTACGTGGATAGCAGGTTTCTGGTTGTGGTCACACTGCAGCTTAAGGGTATGCAGGCAGAGAGGAATGGGTACCCATCAGGCACTCGAGGAGGATTATGCAAGTAGTGCAGGAGCCCTGTGAGTGAATGTCGTTATCCAATCAGCATTCAGTTCTGAATACAGGTGAGTGTGATAGTTCCTTTGGGGGGTGCAGCCTTAGCCAAACTCACAGTACCATGGCTGGCTCAGCTGTACAGTGAGTGCAGGAGGAAGGTGGGGAAATCAATAGTGATAGGGGATTCTACAGTTAGGGGAACAAATAGGTGTTTCTGCGGTTGCAGACATGAATCCAGGATGGTATGTTGCCACCCTGGTGCCAAGGTCAATGGTGTCACCTAACAGCTGCAGAAAGAATGTGAACAGCCAACTGTCGTAGTCCAATCAGTACCAACAACATAGGTAGAAAGAGGGATGAGTTCCCGCAGGCAGATTTTAGGGAGCTAGGAAAGCAACTAGAAAATGGACCTCAAAAGCAAGTAATCTCCAGATTACTCCCTGTGTTACACGCTAGTGAGTATATAAATAGGAGGATAGGCTGGAAAGATGGTGTAGAAGAGAGGGCTTCAGATTCCTGGAACACTGGGATCAGTTCTGGTGGAGATGGGATCTGTACAGGCCAGATGGGCTGCACCTCAACACAGCTGGGACCAATGGCCTTGTGGGGCAGTTTGCTAATGCTATTGGGGAGGGTTTAAACTAACTTGGCAGGTGAATGGGAACCAGAAGGCAACATTAAAGGAAAAAAAACGAGGTGCACAATGAATTGGGAGATACAGATCGCACTTGAGTAAGAAACAGGTGAGGTCAGAATAAGAGGAAATGCAAGAAGGCCTAAATTGGGTTTACTGTGCATGTATGTGAACACACAGTGTGAAAAATAAGGTTGGTGGACTGCAGGCGCAGGTAACCACATGAGAATATGACACTGTGGTGATAGCGGAGACCTGGCTCATAAAAGGGCAGGACTGGGTATTAAATATCTCTGGATACTAGATGTTCAGGAAAGTTAGGGAAGGAAAGAAAGTAGGACGGATGGTAGTATTGATTAAGGATAATATTAGTGCTGGAGAGAAAGAATGTCTTAGAGGGGTCAAAAACAGAATTTATTTGTTTAGAGCTAAGAAACAATAGAGGTACAATTACATTACTCAGTATGTGCTATAAGCCACCAACTAGTGGAAACAATATAGAGGAACAAAGTGGCAAGGAAATTACAGAGAGGAGAAAAAATTTGGAGGAGTTATAATGGAGGACTTTAATTACCTAATATAGACTGGGATTGTAATAGTGTCAAGAGCAGGGAGGGGGAAGAATTTCTGAAGTGTGTTCAGGAGAATTTTCTAGATCTGTATGTTTCTGGCCCAACAAGGAAGGAGGCATTGCTGGATGGTTCTGGCAATGAGGTGGGACAAATGGATCAAATGTCAGTGGGGGAACATTAAGGGGACAGTGATCATAAAATCATAAGGTTTAGGTTAGCTATGGAAAAGGACAAAGAGCAATCCAAAGTAAAAATAATTAATTGGGGAAGGGCCAATTTCAATGGGGTGAGAAGGTATCTGGCCCATTAAACTGGAATCAAAGATTGGCAAGCAAAACTATAATTGAACAATGGGCTGCCTTTAAAAAGGAGATAGTTCATGTACAGTTGAGGTACTTTTCCAAGAGGGACGAAGTTAGACAAACAAAGTCAGAGCTCCCTGGATGACGCAAGAGATAGAATAAGATTAAGCAGAAAAAGGGAGCTGACAGGGGTCAGGTTGATAATACAAGTGAGAACCAGGTTGAATATAGAAAGTTCAGAGAAGTGAGAAAAGAACTAAGAGCAGCAAAGAAAGTATGAGAAGAGTCTGGCAGCCAACATAAAAAGGAATCCAAAAGTCTTCTATTGGCATATAAATAGCAAAAGGGTGGTAGAATGAAGAGTAGGGCTGATTAGGGACCAAAAAGGGGAATTTAAGCATGGAGACAGAGGGCATGGTTGAAGTACTAAATGAGTACTTTCGCAAGGACAAAGATGCTACAAAATTCTTAATGAAAGGGGAGGTAGTTAAGACGCTGGATGGGCTAAATATTGTTAAGGAGGAGGTATTAGAAAGGCTGTCTATACTTAAATTATTTAAGTCACCAAGAGCTGATCAGATGCACCACAGGATACTGAGGGAAGTAAGAGGGGAAATTGAAGAGGCACTGGTCATTATCTACCAATCCTCCTTAGATACAAGGGTGGTACCAGAGAACTGGAGAATTGCAAATATAACACCCTTGTTCAAGAAAGGGTGTAAGGATCAACCCAGCAACTACAGGCCAGTCAGTTTAACCTCGATGGTGGGAAAACTTTTTTTTTTAAAACAGACAATAAGCCGGGACTAAATTAACAATCACTTCTTCAAGGGTGGATTAATTAAGGAGAGTCAGCACAGATTTGTCAAGGGGAAATCATGTTTAACTAATTCGATGAGGTAACAGAGAGAGTAGATGAAGGTAATGCAGTTGATATGGTGTACTTGGACTTCCAAAAGGCATTTGATAAAGTGCCACATAACAGCAAAGCTGAAGTTCACAGAATAAAAGGGATGCCAGCATGTATACAAAGTTGGCTGTGTGACAGGAAACAAAGTGTACCAGTGAACAGTTGTTTATTGGGCTGGAGGAAGTATATAGTGGGGTTCCCCATGGGTCAGTATTAGAACCACTGCTTTCCTTGATAATATTAATGACCTAGACTTGGGTATGCAGGGCACAATTTCAAAATTTGCATATGGCACAAAACTTGGAAGTGTTGTGAGGAGGATAATGATAGATTTCAAGAGGACATATACAGGCTGGTGGAATGGGCAGACATATGGCTGAAGAAATGTAATGCAGAGACGCGCGATGTGATACATTCTGGTAGGAAAAACAAGGAAAGGCAACATAAAGGCTACAATTCTAAAGGGAGTGCAGGAGCAGAGGTACCTGGGGGTATATGTGCACAAATCGTTGAAGGTGACAGTCAGTACAAAAGCATAGAAATTGCAGTGAATCTTTATAAAACACTGGTTCAGCCTCAACTGGAACATTGTGTCGAATTCTGGGCATTACACTTCAGGAAGGGTGTGAAGGCATTTGAGAGGGTACAGAAAGATTTACAAGAATGGTTTTTGGGGATGAGAGACTTCAGTTATGTGGATAGAATGGAGAAGCTGCGGCTGTTCTCCTTAAAGGGAACAGAAGGTTGAAAGGAGATTCGATAGAGGTGTTCAAAATCCTTTAAAAGATATAAAGCAAAACTGCATCTTAAATACAAAATAATCATTAGGTCATTTTATATAAGAATCTCAACCACAATCAGACAAAGAACAGATGCAATCGACACCCACCTGTTCATCTGAGCCACCGGAAGCAAAGAAGTCCCCAGCACTAGAAAAAACTACACAAGTAGCTGGACCCTTTAAAAAGAAAACAAGGAATTGAGTATTATTTTTTATCCATACTGTGTTTAGGAAAACATCCAGAGTAAATCTGAGTGCCCTATAGACACCAATGTGTTCAGGTAGTAAACATATAATGCTAAAATGGCTTACATAATGGTCGACCTTCCTCTACCTTGCTCCTAAATAGAGCTTGAAAATGAAACCTAATCCTCTGTTCTTATTCTGCTCCCAAATAACATTTCACTCATACTTACAAAATGGGTATCCAGACCTTACTATATTCAAAGAAGGTGAAGCAATGTAAATGTGTACAATTCAATGTCAGAAAGCTTTACACACAGATTTCTCTAATTGCACAAGGTGCAGATCAGAGGCAAACTGCCCCATAAAAATCCAGCACTTTTGCCTCATAATCTGCTGTTTAGGTTCTATCCTTAAAGGACAGGCTGATATTGATGTTTAGAATAAAAAATGGTTTTGTTCCTTCAATAACTTTACAAAATGTTGTTAATTTTTTTTTTACAGTGATGGAGTCTAAATTCAGCACTACGCCACCCCAAGCAGTGTTCTGCACTATGCTTTATTTGGAGGTAAATGAGGCAAAACAGGAACAACCTCAAGTCCTCGACAACTGCTAAAGAAATTCTCTGGCCCTCCCCTGAGCCACAAACATTGGTTTCCCTACCAAGAAGCAAAAATCCCTCCTCACTTGCCCACACAACTGCTCCATGCAGTCTTAAATTGAACAAATAGCCTCAGAGTCAACCCTCCACCATTTACTTCACAATCACTCTTCACACTCACTTTCTCTGGTTCTTCACCTACTGCTCAACATCATGGAACTGCCCTCTTACCAACTCCCTCTTAGACATACGACTGAGGCACTAGGGCTCCTGCTGCCATCATAGCAATGGCACAGCAACACGAATACATTCACAAGGGACAGCACCTTCACAAAAAAATGAAGACCACCAACAGGGAACTTAGAACTTTCAGCATGCACAAGTGGATTTGAAATGTACTACTCATCCTCAAACATTTGCAAGATAAAAATCCTCCTCCCATAAATTATCCTGCAATTTCTTTTCCCTGGAACTTCCAATATCCCTGCCCCATGTTGCTTCCTTTAGGATCCAGGCAGTATCTGGACTTCCTCTGGGTTATTCTGTTGCACCCAAGAGTACTCCAGGTGTGTGTCTGCTTCACTATAGCGAACTTCAACAGAAAGATCAGAAACTGAAGTGGTTGGGGTCATGGCGTGTCTTCAGGAGCACCAGCATTAATTGCTCCCGATTAAAACAGAAGAGAAAGATCGATCCCATTGCATACCCTTTTAAAGGGACAATACTGTTTTTAACTTCTGGAACTAGCACATTGAGTTTTTAAATTTGGTATCACTGTAAACAATAACTATTTCCTCTACTTCAACATATCACTACTTTTTCATAGATTTGTATTTTATTCTGGGACAATAGCTTTCAGCTCTTCTGAAATTTTTCAAGTGCCCATTTACAAATTGAGGAGGAACTGTTCATCAAGTACTCATGTTTTTAAAGCAAACTTCAAGACAGAATTACTATTTTCAGAAAATGGGTTGCAAATAGGTTCCAAAACATGTACATAAAAAAATTGATAAATGCTGCCTTTATTGGGGTTACTCTGATTAGAATATGCCATCAATTACTGTCCCAGTAGAATACATTTTAACTGCTTTTTAGAACTTAGCTGTGGTTGAAGATTGAATCAAATACATCTTTCATGACCAATCACACGTGTGTGTGCACGACCTACAATGCAAATCTTCATTTACAAAACTGCTTCTGTATCTTGCCCTGGAAATGTAACAGTCTAGATTATCTACATAACTACAAAAAAAAAACTTTAACAAGCTCTAAATTTTGAATAGAAACACATGAACAAATCTTTGTGAACTTTTTCTATGATTAACTTTCTTGCATACTGAACAACTTGTACTGTTGACTGTAGCAAAAAAAGAGCTAATATCAGGGCACTTAACAATATAATAAAGATAGATAACATGGCTGCCAACTGAGAAATCTCAAACTAAAAACAGTCTTCCCAATTTTCCCAGTTGCACAGCTTATCTTGCTCGTGTGAAGCATAACTGAAATAACTGCAAGTCTTACTAAAATGGACACTAAGGAAGTAATTTTCTGAGTAAATGCCACTGGTGATGCACATCATGAAATGTGGTCATGCTACCAGAATTTCATCCATTAAAATTAATGGATGTAAAATCATGGACACACACCTGTAATTTCCCAATATGTGCAGCTGGCAGGCAAAATTGCCTACTCGCAAACCAGAAAAGTCAGCCTTATGCATTTTGTACATCACAACACTTTTCACAAGACAAAATAATATGGGCTTGAATAATTGCAATACCCATTAGGCAACCTAGAATGGAAAAGCAAATGTAAGCATTACACGGTCTACATTTGACATCGCAGTGCAGATCACATCCTGGTGGCAAAAATCAGAACTGTACCAATATTATAAGTCATTATATGATAAAACTTGAGTTCATAGTTATATTCTTTATTGATCAATTAAACTTTACAACAGTTTCAAATACTCCTGACGTGACTAATTGCAATTTTTCACTGAATATTTTCTCCAAATGTGCCATGTAAAATGTTTTGGAAAGATCTGAAGGCATTAGAGTGGGCACAGAAAAGATTCACAAGAATGGTTCCAGGGATGAGAGAATTCAGCTACATGAATAACTGGAGAAGCTGGGGCCGTTTCCTTTGAGAAGAGAAGATTTGATAGAGGTGTTCAAAATCATGAGTGTCTGGGCAGAGTAGAGAGAGAAACTGTTCCCATTGGCAGGTGTTGAGAACCAGAGGGCACAGATTTAAGGTGATTGGCAAAAGAAGCAATGGCGACATAAGGAAAACATTACAGTGAGTGGTTAAGTTCTGGAATGCACTGCTGAGCATGTGCTGGAGGCAGATTCAATCGTGGCTTTCAGGAGAGAATTTGACAATTATCTGAAGAGAAAGAATTGCAGGGCTACAGGGAAAAGGCAGGAGAGTAGGACTAGCCGAGTTGCTTTTGCAGAGAGCTGGTATGGACACAACAGGCCAAATGGCCTCCTTCTGTACTGTAACCATTCTATGGTGGCATGTGACTTGAGCAGTGACATGTGAATTAAGCAATTGTAATATTTGCCTTGCAACTATATAATAACTGGTAAGGTACTCAATTTGGAGTGTCAAGGGAAAAGACAGCAAGAGAAAAATATAAATTAATAAGACTTAATATTTCCTAATTTAGACTGAACATTAAAATGGTCTATGGTTTATGATCAGTCATTTCATACAAGTGTGTTTTTTTGAATAGACATGCTGAAATAACTGCTGTTCAGTGTAGCACATAGTTAGAGAATGAATATAAAGAAACATAATGTCCTACCACCATGTGAACCAACAGAATAAACAGACCATCTCACCAGTGACTAAGTACTAAGAATTGTTTCACTCATCCAGAAAAACAACTCTCTTGCCCTGAATGCACTCATAAGTTATGGATCTTTCATACTTCTGACAGAGCTTTGATAGAGGATATTCCCATTACTGAACTATATACATAGTACATTAATAATTATGCTAATACAAGTCATCTAGTAATTACTGAAATAAAACAAATTATATGCCGTTAGCTTGAAGCAGAATTAAAATGATCAACTGTTAAACAAACGGAAAACCTTTAAGCTTTCTCTCACTGAATTAACCCATTACCATCTTCATTCAAACAAGCGCATGTATAGAAAAGCAGCTGTAAAATGCTATCAGCATGAAACTGAAAAGGTCTCACTTAACACCAACCTTGGAAAGGAAGGACCATCTAAGTTATAATTATATACAGGAATGTAAACTTGGCCCTGCTCCCTGGGTAAGCTAGCAATGATCAGCTGGTATCTTACATACCAGTTGCCTGAAACAGAGGTCTTATTACGTCAAAGCATATTTCTGGAATCCTATCACTTCCCCTTCTAATCTATTACTTCCTCAGTTCCCTCCCAGAATACTAGTGAGCTGCCAGACAAAAATATATGTCAAGTCTGGAACAGGCACATTCACCCACACAAATAAATACAGCTGGCAGATTTCTCAGAACAAGCTGTTCTGTAAGTACATAGAACATGACTCTGAAATACTTCACGTTTCCCACTTTTGTTGCTGAACATTGTTTTATCTGATATGTTCTTTAATAATGCTTATTACATCAGTGAATACTTAGCCAAAAAATGTAGATTCATTAAAAAAAAAGCTGTTCCTAATAAAGAAAAAAGGTGATAACACCATTTTACTTTTCAAATTAGAATTATGTTTAAAAAGGGTAACACGTGTACAAATTTCCTTTCTGTCCCGAGTTCCTCAGTTAATCTTCGGAATCTTCCCTGCCATTCCAATTGACAAATACAATCACAGCACTAAACATTGATTTATCAATGCTTCCACTTTAAGAAAAGTTATATTCATGAGGTAATATTTCAGAGGATACTGAAGGAACTTCAAGGCTCAACAAAAAAAAGGACATTGAAGCTATGGGAGCATGCAGCTTATATTCTTCGAGATGATATAAAAAATGTAAAACTACAGGTATGAGGAGAGATTTGAGATACTGGTACTATTTCTACTGGAGCCAAGAAGGCCAAGAAATTTAACAGGGATATTGGAAATTATCAAACATTTTAACAGCACGAACTGGAAAATACTATTTCCTCTGGCTGCAGAGTTAATGACAAGAGAGTGCCAATTTCCAATTATCATTAAAAGTGCAACGAGAGGAGTTAAGAGAAATTACTTTATTCTGTATTGCTGAGGCATCTTTTAACGGAAAAGTGTATAAATACTTGAAGTGAGGACGGATACAATATTATATGTACAGGACAAGGCAGTAGGAATAATTTTGGAATTGCTCTAGGAAAGAGCCAGCACAGACATAAGGATCCAAATAGCCTCCTTCTGTGCTGTAAAATTCTATGGCTTTACTTCTGTGAAGCACCATGAATGGGACTAAAAAGAACTATAAACAATGGGACCAAGACTAACTCACTCAGGCTGTAACTGACTGCATCACCAAAGAAAATTTTTTACATGTTATTCCCAGCTGATGGCCAGAAACCTGGTGAGATCGGGTAATGGATCAAACACTGCTCCCTGTGGGGAACCAGCAGGTTAATGGCCAATTAAAATGTTAAATACCTTTGCTGGCAGGGAACCTGCGAGCAAAGTCTGCTGACTGCAAATACAAATTTAAACAGCGTTCCAGACCGATGGCGGGGAACCTAGATGCCAGGCCTGCCTGACGACCAAATACAATATTGATATAGTGTTTTATCATTAAAAGTGCTAAAATAAAAAGCACAATTTAAAAATCATGACACAGACAGTAAACTTAGTGTGTACAGAAGTACACACCATTGTGCACAAAAAATCATGTTGGTTAAACTAGCCTTAACTATTGTACTGATTGGTTTAAGTATCCTGCGGTAGATAAGCCAAGAAGTATTTAATTCACTGGACAGGTCAGGAAAACTACACATCAGCAATGAGAAAAAATAGCACCAGCTAAGCAAACCACCCAATTTAATCAGTAATTTCCTTTCTTAAACCCAGGCATCTGGAATTAGCAACTACTAGAAACCAAACTTTTAAAATTTGCTGTCTGCTGCTAATTTTGTTCCTCCCTGGCCAGTATATATAGGTAGACATATATATCAAACATAGATAAATAGACAGGTCTGGAACAAAAAACTAAAACAAATTATTTTGTTAATATTGTGATAGACCACACTGCCAGTCTTCTGAAGGCTCAATACATTCATTGAGGTCAAATCCAAAGGGTTGAGTTCACCGGTCAGAAGCAGACCTAAACAGGAGCTCCAGTTTACAGTCAGTTCTAAATATCTGAAATCAAATCCAAAGCTATAATATATTACCACCACCTATTTATTACCTTGCACCATCATCTTTTTGGCATTTAATCATTCCTGCCTTCGAGCCTATCACAGACCTTCCCTATGTTCTTTCCTCTCCTTGCCATTTCCTTGCTTACAGACTATTACATCCCTAATGTTTTGCAGTTCCAACTAATGTAATTGACCTGGAACATTAATTCTGTTTCTCTCTACACTGAGGCTGCCTGACCTGCTGAGCATTTCCAGCATTTTCTGTTTTTATTTTAGATTTGCTGCATCCATTGTATTTTGCTTTTACATTAGTGTTTAATTCATTGCCACTTCTCTTCCAGGAATGACCACATTTAAGAAGTTCTGTCCTTCTCTGACAGGATTTCTGTTTGTCTCTTTTATTTTGTCCAGCTTCTTTGCTTTCTTGGGTTTGACCAGGTATCTTCTAAAACTAGCTTTTGTAGTCATATCTCTTTTTCCTCAGCAATTGTCTCCAGCTCAGAATTATTCCAAATGGATTCCAAATTAACATTCCACCCTTCATGTTTCAGATCCACCCATGATTCGATATTTCCATTATTTTCAACAGTCCTTGAACCACTTTTCACAACATTTAAGAAATATTTAGATGAGCACTTGAAACGCCATAGCATACAAGGCTATGGGCCAAGTGCTGGAAAATGGGACTGGAATAGTTAGGTGCTTGATGGCCGGCACAGACATGATGTTTCCCAGAGTGGGGGATTCAATTACTAGAGGACACAAGTTCAAAGTGAAAGGGGAAAAGTTTAGGGGGGATATGCGTGGAAAGTTCTTTACGCAGAGGGTGGTGGGTGCCTGGAACGCGTTGCCAGCGGAGGTGGTAGATGCGGACACGATGGCGTCTTTTAAGATGTATCTAGACAGATACATGAATGGGCAGGAAGAAAAGAGATACAGACCCATTGAAAATAGGCGACATGTTTAGATAGAGGATCTGGATCGGCGCAGGCTTTGAGGGCCGAAGGACCTGTTCCTGTGCTGTAATTTTCTTTGTTCTTTGTTCTTCCAACTGTATACCACTGTGCTGCCACCTCTAGTGGGTCTGTCCTGCTGATTGGACAAAACATACCCAGAGATGGTGATGAACGAGTCTAGGATGTTGGCTGAAAGCACTGTGTCAGGTTGTCCCCAGATGTTAGTGAAGAGGACTTTGCAGGGTTGGCTGGGCCTTTGTTGTGTCCAGTGCCAAGATCAAGGTTAAGTGGTCGATCCGCCTTTATTCTTATTTTTCGTAGTGGTTTGATACAAACGAGTGGCTTGCTAGGCCATTTCAGAGGGTGGTTAAAAGTCATCCACATTGCTGTGGGTCTGGAGTCACAGACAGGCCAGACCGGGTAAGGAAGGCAGATTTCCTTCCTTAAAAGGACATTAGGGAACCAGATGGGTTTTATAACAATCTGGTAGTTCCATGGTCACCATTACTGAGACTAGCTTTTTATTCCAGATTTTTATTTAATTAACTGAATTTAAATTCACTAGCTAATTCTATCTCTGGATCATTTGTCCAGGCCAATGGTTCTGCTGTTGCCATTTATCTCTTTCAGACCCATCCTTTGTTTCTTTACTTGTCCCATTACCACCCACTTTTGCCATTTAAATCACTCCTGCCTTCCACACTATCACAGACCTTCTCTTCTGTTCTTTCCTCCCTACTTCTGTACCCGCTTAAAAACTGTTGCATGTTAGGACATCTAAATATTCCCCTTCTGATGAAAAGTCTTGAAACTTTAAGCAGTAATTTTAACTGCCGAAAAGAGGTGGGTTTGAGTTGGCCTGGATGTTAAAATTTTTAAAATCTCAAACCCAAACTCAACCTGCCTTGAAACCACCTACTTCTGGCTTTTAATGGAGACATGACAAGAGTGGCAATCAACTTGTTCCCAGGAGGTGGGTCGCTCAGTGAAATATTTTAATGAGTTGCATACCTCAGATTTTATCGTTATTCCAGCTTTAACGTTGGCTGGCCGGGTTTCCCGGGCCTCGGACAACCTGCAGCTAAAGGGAAATGAGGAATGTTGCATGGAAGAGGCAAGTGCTTTTCCTGGAGGAGCAGCAGTGCTTTCCCCAGCACGCCCTCAAGCAAACCGGTTTCCCACTCTGTGCGATCGATAAACCCCCCAGCCCACACCCATACCACCACCATCCCCACCCCCCACCCCCCACCAAGATCACCGATCCTCTACGACTTTCAATCAGGCTGGCTTCTGGATGGGGGAACCTGTTTTTTAAAAAAAAACGCACATTGTGGAGTTAATCCCAAACTCTGCCTCCACCCACTCCAGTTTGGTAATCCCACCCAATAGATATTGGGGGCCATTAACTCTCTCTCTCTCCACAGGTGCTGATTATTTCTAGCACTTTTTGTTTTTATTTTAGATTTCCAGCATCTGCAGTATTTTGTTTTTGTTTATCTTAGTCCAGTTCCTTGCTTAACTTTAATATGTTTTCAGTAAAAACTACACAAGCTATGTCACAAGAGATTTGCAATAATAGAAATTATTATTAGTTTCCCCCTTCCCGTTTGTGAGGTTGAAACAAAATATCCAAAATGGTCAGTCCAGTCATTAAAGACAAGGCACAATGGAAAACAGAAAACCCAGTTTATTCCATAACTGTCAGACTCCATATAATCCAAGGATTTTGTTGCAGCTGTAGAAGGGTCCTAGAATGGTTACAGCACAGAGGAGGCTATTTGGCCCGTCATGTCCACATCAGCTCTCTGCAAAAGAGTCTTCATCTTATGAGTGGAGGCAATTGGGTATTTAATTATATGTTAACAGAAGGTAGCATTGAATGTTAAAGCCCACAATCAGGTTTTCCTGACATAGATAGGAATTTTAGATTACAGTTTAAATAAATATTCTCACCACCAATAGTGACAGTAAATCTGCCTCGGGTTCCAAAATAAATACAACTATCAGCCAGATTTTTGAAAAATGAAAGATGATCCATATTACAAACTGCAAGTTAGCTTCACTATTAAAGCTCAAATACTGTATACGGAACAGTGCTTGGAAGCACATTTTGTAACAAATAGATTACTTAGTCTTCATCTAGACAGCAACAAAATGTTAGATGAGGAAAGTGCAACCCTGCAAATTAAACCTTTCAACATCATGGATAAGTTTATTTGCCTGGGTGCTGTCAGGCTGAAGAACTCATAGGTCTTCAGTCACCTGCACAACATATTCACAACCCTCCTGTCAGGATTGTATCCATATCAATGTTAGAAATAGTGGTGAGGGTGTAACCCAAAAGCTGACATTTTTTTTTTTAGGTCAAGTATCTCTAATCTACTTCAGAAGGCTAGCTTACTCTCACTGATATCTGGGTGAAGGACATAGAGGCTAACAAGGAAGGTTAAAGTCTCATATCCAATACTAACAATTGAAGGACCAGTATGGTTGGATCCAAGACATCGAGGTTAATTTCTCCTTTTGTAAGGACGAGGTGCTCTACTCTGAAGTGACAGAAAAGAGTCTGCAGCAAGGGGGTCATTCGCAAAGATATCTTAAAGGTTGCAGGCATGAAGATATTGAGATCTTGACTTCGCTCCAGTTGAGATTTTATGATATTCAAAAGAAACCAGAGGAAATGAAACAAATAATCTGAATTGCTGTCCTTGTAGCTTTAAGAAAAGCCCTCATTATAATATGCACTTCTGTGTCCAGAGTTTGTTTTTTGCCATGGCCCTCAATTCTAAATTAGTTGGTTTTGCATGTCGCCAATCTTAGACAGTAACATCATGCAAAATACAAAGAACCATCACTATCAAAATAAAAATATTCCTACTGAAACAAAGAATATGGATGTAATCACCTCACCTGATGACCATGGAGGGTGTAGAGTAACTTCCCTTCTAGTAAATCAAGTATCTTCAGTGTTGAATCATTAGATGCAGTGATGAGATAGTTTCCATTTGGATGGAAAGAGAGGTAATTTACCACAGCACTGTGCACTGTAAGAAAATAACATTTCCTAACTTATCGGTCTTAATTTTTTGAATGCAAGTATCCCACACACCTAAGTTTTCTAAAATAGAAAAGCTGACCTTTTTGGAATTAAAGACCCCAGTCAACACCCAATTCTTCTGTCCCTCACACAGAATAATGAATTCCCCACCCACTGAAAACCATTATATTTTGGCCCAGTCCCGGAGAAACAAAAGTAAGGGTCAATAAAATTTAAAGCAGCCTCATCAAGGAAATGATGGGATGACATCGTGAGTGTTTAATGTGTGGTGAATGCCTGCTTTTGGAAAATGAAGACAATCCTACAAGAAAGGTAATTTTTTTTCTTCAGTTTCCATCCTTCATAAACTAGCACTGGCCTAGTAGTGAAAACAGGACAAGTAAATCCACTGCAAAGAACAGACTGTCTGGTTATTAGGGGAGACTGCCAAAATAGTAATAATACCACTTCACAAAGGTGTGTAAGTTACTCCAATTCAAAGCTATTCCAATGGAAACACGTTTTAAATCAGTCCATGAGGTAGTCAAGTGGTCTGCCCTTGACTGGACCCAAAGTTTCCTGCCAGCCAGGAGGTATACACATGGAATGTATCCCACTATTCCATTTCACAAACTTTGAGCTGGAATTTATACTTCCGCTGCCATAATAGGCGGCGGATGAAAACAATGGCAGTCCGCCCTTGCGGACCACATATCGCGGAACCGTCGTGATATTCAGCGCGGCAGCTCATTTAAATAGTCAGGGCGGACCGCCCAGCCTGATGACGTGGAGTGAGCAGGCGGTCCGTCCCCGGCAATGGAGTCAGCTGCCTTTGCGCAGGTGCTGACGCCATTTTTAAAGGGCTCCAAGCCTTAACATTCAATTTAAATAAAGGTAACTTCAATAAAAAAATTTAAATCCATTTAAACTGCCCCTCTCTCACCACCCCCCCAAAAGCCATAAAATTAATCACTTGCCCTGTTCTCCCCCCCCAGCCAAAACACTTCTTATGCCCACCTGACCTTCCCCCACCTCCAAAGTACATAAACTTTACACTCTAACCCTTCCCACCATCCCCTACACCAATGATATAATTTTGACCCCGCTCACCTCCCCTCACGCACAGAGAACCTTACCTGCTCCCCCATCTCCACCAGGGTTCCACCTCGGGGATCCGAAGGTACAGGAGTGCCGGCCACCGGCACCAATATCGCACCAGGACAGACGGTGGGAGCGAGCAGGTAATTTATCCCTTTATTTAAATTAATTTACATATTTAAATTTGGCTCCCGTCAGAGTGGTGGTGGGGGGGGGGGTGGCGCGCCACGAGGTCTTGCTGCTACTGGCAATAATCGGGCTGAGCCGGGCCGGGCCTGGCCTTCCCGGTGTTGAGGCCCATGGTGGGCCTCTCCCGGAGGCATTTTCTGCTCCCCCCAACCCGCCATGACCCTAGACATCGGGAGTCTGTAAAATTCTGCCCTTTATTTTATATAAAGGCAGATTTACAAAATGCCTTTCAGCTGTAATCTTCAGAGCTGCCAGGATTTACAAACAAAATCCAGTACAGTATAAATATGGCGTTAATACATCATTCTCACCCACTCTTATTTAGTGTCTCTACATTTCTTCCTCTCCTTTTCATCTACATTCTTTTTTCTCTCATTATAGCCCATTACATTTTTAGTCCTTTTCTACACTTTACCCTTGATGTTTCACCCTCCATATTTTGAAGTATTCTCATATGCATGTCCCAATTCTCCGTGGCTTCCAGAGTATGTCAGTGGCCTTTATACCTAGCCAAGCTTTCAGTAATGAAGTTCAGTAAATCCTAAAGACAAAATCATAAGTTGCAGTACAAAAGGTTGCATAGCAATGGAGGTCTGAAGTTACATGGGTAGGGACATAAATACCTCTTCTAAAATTCCATTTTAGGAAGTGAATGAAAAACTTTTAAGTAAGTGAGCCTGAAGCTTGATCTGTACTGGTTGAGCAGACAACAGTCCCCATTAGTAGCAAGGAAGCTATGTTTGGAGAAACAGTGCATGCTTTCTCAGGAATCACATGGTACCAATTGATACATGGGCTGCAGACAAAGTTGGTGACTGCTCATCAGCAGTACAACTGCTGCACTGGGAGGCCAATTAATTCCAACCAAAGGAAAAAGCAATGCCACCACCATCGCACCCACCACCACAAACATCCCGCACCCACCCCCCCTCCCCCCTCCAATGGTTTTCTTTCTTTTTCTTTTCTTTTGGGCCTCCTTATCTCGAGAGACAATGGATACGCGCCTGGAGGTGGTCAGTGGTTTGTGAAGCAGCGCCTGGAGTGGCTATAAAGGCCAATTCTGGAGTGACAGGCTCTTCCACAGGTGCTGCAGAGAAATTTGTTTGTTGGGGCTGTTGCACAGTTGGCTCTCCCCTTGCGCCTCTGTCTTTTTTCCTGCCAACTACTAAGTCTCTTCGACTCGCCAATGGTTTATAGCCTGCAATACTGGCTAGATTAACACATCATACCAGTTACAGACAGCACAATCCAGATTCTGGAGCGAATATCAATATCTGTAAGAGATGTACTGGAAAAGAGCATGTCCTCAGAATGCTTTTTTTGAAATTTTCCAAGAAAGCAAGCCCCAATAAACTGGAGCCCCCATTGAACCTGTTATGGGCCATGAGCCCCAAACAAATATTTTGTGATCTAAAATCACAATTTGACAAAGGGAAGTTAAGAGAACTCTACTGTAGATAACATTTAACTGCCTGGACCATTCTATACAATGTTTGAAACAGTTATACATGAAGTTAGTGTTATTCAACAACATCAGCCCATGTCAGTCTTTACTTCACCAAAACAAAAAAAGAACAGAACACAAATAACTATCGTCAAAAGGTCCATTAGGCGAGCATGGTCATCAAATAGGTTAAAAAGGCATTTTAAAGCTAAGCACTCTACGTAGCTGGAAAAGTTGAGGGGATATTTCTGCTGTAAATGTAAAAACTAATGGGTGCTTTATGAGTACAGCATGCCCTCCTTCCTGTGCAAGAACAAGAGGGGCAACATGGGAGATATCCTGACATCAACTTCAGAGTACAGCAAAAGGGATATTGTCCCTTTGCATTTTCTGAATATTCATACTTACATTAAAATGGCACTTCAAAATAAAGGTAACCCATGGACTTGGGGGCATATTTTCAAACAAACAGGTGTAACAATTTTATTGACAATGAATTTACATGCTCTGATCGAAGCTCTGCAGTCCTGCCACATCCAGTCATGAATGGTGGTGGACAATTAAACAACTAACTGGAGGAGAAGGCTCCACAAATATCCCCATCCTCAATGATGGGGGAGCACAGCACATCAGTGCAAAAGATAAGGTTGAAGCATTTGCAACAATCTTCAGCCAGAAGTGCCGAGTGGATGATCCATCTCTGCCTCCTCCTGAAGTCCCCAGCATCATAGATGCCAGTCTTCAGCCAATTCGATTCACTCTGCGTGATATCAAGAAACGACTGAAGGTACTGGATACTGCAAAGGCTATGGGCCCTGACATTCCGGCAATAGTACTGCAGACCTGTAGTCCAGAACTTTCTGTGCACCTAGCCAAGCTATTCCAACACAGCTACAACACTGACATCTACCTGGCAATGTGGAAAATTGTTGAGGCATGTCCTGTACACAAAAAAAAGACAAATCCAACCGGGACAATTACCGCCCCATCAGTCTACTCTCGATCATCAGTAAAGTGATGGAAGGTGACGTCGACAGTGCTATCAAGCGGCACTTACTTAGCAATAAACTGCTCAGTGATGCTCAGTTTGGGTTCCGCCACAGCCACTCAGCTCCTGACTTCATTACAGCCTTGGCTGAAACATGGACAAAAGAGCTGAACTCAAGAGGTGAGGTGAGAGTGACTGCCCTTGACATCAAGTCAGCATTTGACTGATTTGGCATCAAGGAGCCCTAGCAAAACTGGAGTCAATAGGAATCAGGGGGAAAACTCTCCGCTGATTGCAGTCATACCCAGCACAAAGGAATATCCTTGTGGTTGTTGGAGGTCAATCATCTCAGCTGCAGGACATCACTGCAGGAGTTCCTCAGGGTAGTGCCCTAGGCCCAACCATCTTCAGCTGCTTCATCAATGATCTTCCATCAAGCATAAGGTCAGAAGTGGGTATGTTTGCTGATGATTGTACAATGTTCAGCACCATTCATGACTCCTCAGATAGTGAAGCAGTCAGTGTAGAAATGCAGCCAAACCTCGACAATAGCCAGGTTTGGGCTGATAAGTGTCAAGTAACATTTGCACCACACAAGTGCCAGGCAACGACCATCTCCAACAAGACAGAATCTAATCATCTCCCCTTGACATTCAATGACATTACAATCGCTGAATCCCCCACAATCAACATCCTGGGGGTGACCATTGACCAGAAACTGAATTGGAGTAGCCATATAAATATCATGGCTACAAGAGCAGGTCAGAGGCTAGGAATCCTGCAGCGGGTAACTCACCTCCTGACTCCCCAAAGCCTGTCCACCATCTACAAAGCACAAGTCAAGAGTGTGATGGAATACTCTCCACTTGCCTGGATGAGTGCAGCTCCAACAACACTCAAGAAGCTCAACACCATCCAGGACAAAGCAGCCCACTTGACTGACACCCCGTCCATAAACATGCACTCCCTACATCACCGATACAGTGGCAGCAGCGTGTACCATCTACAAGATGTACTGGAGCAATGCATCAAGGCTCCTTAGAAAGCACCTTCTAAAGCCATGACCTCTACCAGGTAGCAGAACAAGGGCAGAAGATGCATAGGAATACCACCACCTACAAGTTCCCCTCTAAGCCACACACCATCCTGGCTTGGAACTATATCGTCGTTCCTTCACTGTCGCTGGGTCAAATTCTTAGAACTCCCTTCCTAACAGCACTGTGGGTGTACCTACCCCACATGGACTGCAGCGGTTCAAGAAGGCAGCTCACCACCTTCTCAAGGACAATTAGGGATGAGCAACAAATGCTGGCCTAGCCAGCAATGCTCACATCCAATGAATGAATAAAAAAGTTAAAATGCATTTTGAAATGCATCAGCCACTGTGATCAACACGCCTCCATAAACATCCCTTTATCCTGCAACTCTTTTCTGCTTAGACACATACATATACACTGGGTATTCACCAAAGGCACTATATCCTATGTAACTTGCTTCGAGCACCCTTGTGCCACATCTCAACATGACTTTTGACTGTCTCGCGTATGCCCGAAATACCTTTTTCAAGTAATCTTTTACTCCTGAATGTAGAATTTTCTAAAAGTTCACGTAACAAAAAATTTTTTTGCTGTCATTAGTCATTTACTTTCAATCTATAGGCACAACAGGAATTCAAGATCATTAATTTCAGTTAATTTAAGATGACTCTTCAAAATTTGTATGGATCATTGGAAAGTCCTTCCTGTTAGATGACCATAAAAGGTATTTTCCATGCACAAAGACTGCGCAACCTACAAATTGGAGCTTTACCATGAAAGTAATTAAAGTAGAAGAATTTGTGGAACTGGACAAAAGGTATCTAATGTTGCAATACACAAGACAATAACTGTAAACTCATTTTCAGCTCCCAACCCCTCAAATTAATTAAAAACAATAATAGGTATCAGAAAATTCATTTAAAGATGCCATTTGCCTCAAGGCTGTTAACTATTATAAACCCACTTAAGATACTCACTATCTCAACTCAATTTGCCTTCAATGCAAAACATAGAATGCTATCTACTTACCTCGATAATGTTGAAGAAGCTTATTCATACGAATGTCCCAAACTTTCACAGTGTTGTCTGTTCCTGCTGCTGCAATACATGTTCCATTAGGATGAAAATCTACATAATTAACAAACCTTTAGGGAGGAAAGGAAGTAACTTTTAGTTTCTTTATTCCTCTCACTTTACTCAGAGGGAAAGTTAGTACAGCAAAACTATTTTCTTTTGTCTCCATTGGGTAACAACAGTGCAGAACAACTGAACTAATCTGTAACAAAAGTATCATGGTAGTTGGTGGGAACACAAAGTTAGAGAGAGATTTAACTGGTTGGGAACTGGTTAAAACAATGTGCTGAACTTTCCCGGTGCCAAAGTGGCAGGCTTGGAATGGTAGGGTGGGGTGTGGGGGACCAGAAAAATAGCAGAGAGCCATGCCGGGACTGCTCCTTGATGCATTCCCGCTGCCAGGTAACTTGGGGGCAGGCAGGAAAAGCAGATCAGCTGCCCAAACCATGGGAGACGGGCAGACAATTTACATAATTAAGGCCCCAGTTTGTTTGGCAGGGTGGGGGGGGGGGGGGGAAGAGGGATTTTAGAGCAGCCCTTGCCGTGTGCGGATGCCGCCAGCTTAATGGAGGCAGCTTCCCTGCAGCAGTCTGGGGGCCCTTCAGAGCCAGAGGCTCCTTTCCCCAAAGAGGGAGCCACAGTCAGGAAAGCACACTGCAGCTCCAATGAGCCAGCTGGAGGGGTCGCCCCCCCACCGATCCAAGGAGCCTTTCCTGCCTATCTTCGGGTTCCGAAGAAGGGTCACTGACCCGAAACGTTAACTCTGCTTCTCTTTCCACAGATGCTGCCAGACCTGCTGAGTGGTTCCAGCATTTCTTGTGAAAATCCATAAGTTGCTCTCCAAAATGCAACGTTACCCCGCAAGCTGCACGAAAACAGTGGGCTGGATTTTGTTCGCAGCCCGGCATTGGTTTCAGTGTCGGGGGGCTGAAAAATTGGAGCGGCAGCCACTGAATCCGCGCCTTTATTGTTGGGCCCAATGTTCCCGGCGGCGAAGAAGCTCCTTGGCGGTCCCTCCACTGCTCTGCGACGGGACCTGAGTTTACATATTTAAAATACATCTTTGTGTGAATTAAGATGTAACCCATAGCGATCTTGCCTTCAGTTCCCGATGTTCAGCGTGATGTGCGGCACTCACGTGCCTTCACTTTCCAGTCCAGGGAAACCTGGTGCCACCGAGGTGGGGAAGGGGTGAACTCTGCATTTTGTTGTGCTGTACACAGGGCTGGCAGCCTTTTAAACATGGCGCCAGCACCTGCTCCTTCAACAGGTGACGCCGTGAACGGCACAGCTGAGGCCACCCCTGCCACGTGGTTGGGGAGAGGGGGAGGGCAGCCGCCATGAATATGCTAAGTGGCCACCTGCCGCAGAATCGCAGCAGCGTGGATCCCCTGCCGGGCGGCTGCCATTTTATGCACCCAGCCTGGTATATCGTTGTCTGGCTCCCCCATCAAATGCACTGAATGGCGTGATGTTGCTGGACTTGCATTGTTAATACAGACTAAACTCATCTCAGTAATTTAAAGCAATCTCATTAACCTTTTGCCAAACATAATTATCCTCCCAGAATAAATAAAATAACAACCATGATCCCTTGCCTATTCCCCATGCAGCCAAAGGAAATCAAAAATTCAAATACAACTGGCAATAAACTGTTAATAAAGGTCAAACTTAAATCCACTTATCATCTGATTACATTTTTTAAAATCTTGAAGGACCATCAGCAGGTGACAAAGCAAATAAAGAGTTTTGTAATGGACCACAATTAACACATATAAGCTAACTAATGTCACACCAGCTAGTTTACCCCTAGCAATAAATGTACTGGTATAGTGAAGTCCACAGTCCCCAGTCTGAGTTCCGAAGAAGGGTCACTGACCCGAAACGTTAACTCTGCTTCTCTTTCCACAGATGCTGCCAGACCTGCTGAGTGATTCCAGCATTTCTAGTTTTTGCCCCAGTCTGGCTTGCTTCTTTAAACAAATCTTTTTTAACCCCAGAGTATCGCAGCAAAAAGATACACAATGGAAATATATCATATGTTAGAATGTACAGCAAGTACATTCTTTCAGAGGAAGCTCCACATCCTGTATCAGCTCAACAGCACAGTTGAGATCAGGAATTTGGCATGCAGGAAAATCATGGGTTCAAACCTACACCACATCACCACTGTGCAAGCAATACAGGTAGCAATTATTCAATTATTAATTCACTGAAAATGTATTATTTACAAATATACGCAACTAAAAATCTCACCCTCCATGTTCATAAAATGAATGTATACATTCTCTAGTAGCTTTATCCCAAATTTTAATTGTTTTATCATCACTGGCAGAAACAATGAGCCGTCCATCTGGAGAAAATCTAGAATTTAAAAACAAAAAATACAGTTAAATTACAAAATGAGGAAGTATCTAATTCCCAGCCACCACTCAACCTGCTCCAGCATTCAATAAGATCATTGCTGATCTGATTGTGGCCTTAACTCCACTTTCCTTTCCGCCCCCCCATAACCCTCGACTCCCTTGAAGATCAAAAATCTCTATCTCTGCCTTGAATATATTCGATGACCCAGCCATGACTGCTCTCTGCGGAAGAGGATTCCAAAGGTTGATGACCCTCAGAGAAGAAATTCCTCATCTCCATCTTAAATTGGAGACCCCTTATTCTGAAACTGTGACCCATAGTTCTAGATTCCCTCTCTCAGCATTTACCCTGTCAATCCCCCTCAGAATCTTAAATGTTTCAATAAGATCACCTCTAATTCTTCTAAATTCCAATGAGTGAGTATGGGCCCAATCTGCTCAATCTTTCCTCTTAAGACAACCCCTTCATCCCAGGAACCAACCTAGTGAACCTTCCCTGAACTGCTTCCAATGTAAGTACAAATCTCCCTAAATAAGGAGACCAAAACTGTATGCAGTACTCTAGGTGCGGTCTCACCAATGCCTTGTACAGTTGTAGCAAGACTTCCCTAACTTTATATTCCATCCCCCTTGCAATAAAGGCTAACATCCCATTTGCCTTCCTAATTTCTGTACCTACATGCTTTGAGAGATTCAGGTACAAGGAGACCCAGATCCCTCTGTATCACAGCATTTTTCAGACTCTCTCCATGTAAATAATATTCTACTTTTGTATTCTTCGCGAAAAGTGGACAACCTCACATTTTCTCACATTATACTCCAACTGCTAAATTTTTGCCCACTCACAACCTATCTAGATCCCTTTGCAGTCTCTTTGTGTACTCCTCACAAATTGCTTTCTTACCTGTCTTTGTATTGTTAGCAAATTTGCGTACAATACACTCAGTCCCTTCATTCAGGTAGTTAATATAGGTTGTAAATAGTTGAGGTCCCAGAACTGATCCCTGGGCACTCCACTAGTTACAGTTTGCCAACTTGAAAATGCCCCATTTATCCCAACTGTTTCCTGTTAATTAGCCAATCCTCTATCCATACTAATATATTACCCCCAATACCATGAGATATTAGCTTGTGTGGTAACCTTTTATGTGGCACTTTATCATATGCCTTTTGGAAATCCAAATACACTGGCTCCCCTTTACCCAACCTGCTTGTTACACCCTTAAAGAACTCTTAAAAACTTGCCAAACACGATTTCCCTTACATAAACGCATGTTGACCCTGCCTCCTGTATTATAATTTTCCAAATGTCCTGCTACCACTTCCATAATAATGGATTCTAGCATTCTCCCAATGACAGATGCTAGGCTAACTGGCCTATAGTTTCCTGCTTTCTGTCTCCCTCTTTTCTTGAATAGGGATGTTACATTTGCCTATGCATCAAAAGATATGCACCATTTGGGGAATGCAAACCTAACCATTTCCTGCTTCCCCTATGTACAGTATTACGACTACTACTTAAGCACTTACTTGGCACACCGAACCCAATTTATGTGCTGGCTCAGAGAAAAAAGAAACTTCTGCCGGTGAACTGCCCAAACTTTGATGGTTTTGTCATCAGAAGCTGTAACCAATGATTGTCCATCACTGGAGAACTGAACACTTCGTATGGTTCCTGTGTGAGCTTTTAGCACTGTTGACTCGCCCTTTCTATAAAAGAAATAGGGAAAAAAACCTTGAGTTAATGAAAAGCATTATTATGCACTACAAGCAAATGCATTCATAGATTAGGGGCTAGATTTTATTTTCCCGCTGCTGGGAGTAGCAGCAGGAGAAAAAATGGCGACCTGCATCATGCCATGCGATCTAGCGAGCAGTTGCTCATTATAATATGCAGGGCGGCCGTCCCCCCAATCACCTGGCAGGGCGGCCTCGTCGACACCATCAACAGCGTCGCATGTTTCTGCACAGGCGCTGGCGCCGTATTTAAAGGGTTGCCAGGCCCGCATTGACAGATGACAGTTGACCCCGTGTTCCATCCCCAACTACACTCAAAATAAATGTTTGGCCCGTTTCCACGCCACCACCTTCCCCCCCTGCCACCCCCCCCCCACCCCACCTGCGCAATAACTGAAATTGCAGAGTTGCCTCCTTTTGCCCCGAACTGCACAAAGTAAACTTAAAAAAAAACAGAATTCAGCCCTAGATGTCCAACCATTGATTAGATGCATCTCTCCAAAGATAAATTCACCTCCCACCAACCAATATAATCTCCCAAGGTCCCAGTACTTTCAATTTCAAGAAAACAGCTTGCCATCATCACATTAACAAAAAAAAGGCAGTGACGTAAACTTACAGAAGACATAATTTATAATGGTAGAAGTCAGAGATAAAATTTCAAATCTTTTTAAGGTTCAGTATACTGTATCTATAAAGAATAAAGAAAAGGCCTTGTCTTTGATTAAAATGTTCCCAACCCCACATCCTTGGGCACAAAATAGTGGCTTCCCTCCATAAGCAATAGTGGTTGGGGTGGGGTGGGGTGGGCGAGGGGTAGTGACAGAAGAAGTGCTGAAAACCAAATGCATCATCTTATAGTTTCCCATCCGAAAAAATGATGTATGAATGCCTGCTGTGATCAAGTGACTATCTAATAAATTCATGGCAACATTTTTAAAATAAGTAACATGGTGGTGTTTTGGGGGAGCAGAGGGGAGGTGCAGGAAGAGAGAGAGAGCACATGCGAGTGAGTGAACAAAGGGGAGGGTGACTGGAAGTTGACTCCTTGAATTCAGACATAAAAATCAAATTTCAATCCAGAAACACACTTGCTAATTTCATATTTCCTGTTACTAAAAATAATGGTTTATGCTTTAAATTTTTAAAAGAGTTTCAGAAAGGTTATCGTACTGAATTGTAGAAAAATTATGGCACAGGAGGCCGCCATTCAGCCCATCATGCCTGCGCCGGCCGAAAAAACTAGACACCCAATCTAATCCCATCTTCCAGCACCTAGTCCGTAGCCTTGCAGGTTACAAAACCTCAGGTGCACGTCCAGGTACCAGAAACTGGAGGGTTTCTGCTTCCACCACTGTTCCTGGCAGTGAATTCCAGACACCCACCACCCTCTGAGTGAAAATGTTTTTCCTCATGTCCCCTCTAATACTTCTACCCATCACCTCAAATCTGTGCCCCCTGGTAACTGACCTCTCCGCTAAGGGGAACAGGTCCTTCCTGTCTACTCTATCTAGGCCCCTCAAAATTTTGTACACCTCAATTAAGTCAGCCCTCAGCCTCCTCTGTTCTAAGGAAAACAACCCCAACCGATCCAATCTTTCCTCATAGCTGCAACTTTCGAGCCCTGGCAACATTCTTATAAATCTTCTCTGTACTCTCTCCAAAGCAATTTATGTGCTTCCTGGTAATGTGGTGACCAGAACTGTATGCAATACTCCAGCTGTGGCCTAACCAGCGTTTTATACAGTTCGAGCATGACATCCCTGCTTTTGTATTATATACCTCAGCCAATAAAGGAAAGCAAACCATATGCCTTCTTCACCCCTCTATCTACTTGTCCTGCCACCTTCAGGGACCTGTGGACATGCATCCCAAGGTCTCTCACTTCTGTTGCCCCTCTCAATATTCTCCCGTTTATTGTGTCTTCCCCTGCTTAGTTTTCCCTCCCCAAATGCATTACCTCACACTTTCCTGAATTGAATTCCATTTGCCACTTTTTCGCCCACTCAACCAAACCATTGATATCATTCTGGAGTCTACAGTGATCCTCTTCACTATCAACTACACAGACAATTTTTGTGTCATCAGCAAATTTCCCAATCATGCCTTGCACACTTAAGCCCAAATCATTAATATATACCACAAACAGCAAAGGACCCAACACTGAGCCTTGTGGAACGCCACTGGAAACCGCTTTCCATTCGCAAAAACATCCGTCCACTACTACCCTTTGTTTCCTGTCACTGAACCAATTTTGGATCCAACCTGCCACATTTCCCTGTATCCCATGGGCTTTCATTTTTCAAACCAGTCTGCCATGTCAAATGCCTTACTAAAATCCATGCAGACCACATCCACTGCACTACCCTCATCAATCCTCCTTGTTACTTCCTCAAAAAACTCAATCAAGTTAGTAAGACATGACCTTCCCTTAACAAATCCGTGCCTTTCAAACTGGCAGTTTATCCTGTCTCTCAGAGTTGATTCTAATAATTTACCAACACCAAGGTCAGACTGACCAGTCTATAATTATTTGGCCTATCCCTCACACCCTTTTTAAACAATGGTATAACGTTTGCAAACCTCCAATCCTCTGGCACCTCGCCCGTATCCAGTGAGGATTTGAAGATGATCCTCAGCGCATCTGCTATTTCCTCCCTGGCTTCCTTTAACAACCTGGGATGCAATTCATCCAGCCCTGGCGATTTAGCCACCTTCAAGGATGTCAGACCCTCTAGTACTTCCTTTCTCATTATGCTTATTGTATCTAATATTTCACACTACTCCTCTTTTACTACAATGTCTGCATCATCCCTCTCCTTTGTGAAGACAGAGACAAAAACTTATTTAAAACCCTGCCCACATCTTCTGCATCCATGCATAAGTTGAGGATTAATTAAATGCCTCTGGTCAGATTGTGAGAATGAGTCAGTCATAAGAGATACTTTTCCACTTAGTTCGATAGTTCTTTTAAAATCCCTCGTCGATTAATTTATTTTTTACATGCTGTAGTCTGAAGCAGTGAATCAGCACATGTTCACCTAAAACCTTGGCCTGAATTTTACCCAAGACAGACAGGAACTGGCCACTGACTGAAAAGTCAGTGGAGAACCCGCTTCCACTTAGCCTGGAGATCTGACACGCATTTTGCGGGTCGACGGGCTTCAATTGGCATGAGGCGGGACTTTCACCCGCTTGAGGTAGGAACGGCCGCCTAACAGAGCTGCTGGCCAATCAGGGGGCTGACAGCTCTTAGTCCTAGCAGCGCCACAGGGAGCGGTGGCCATTGTTGGGATTACAACCGAGTGTGAAGAGATGTCGGGGAGCCTGGAGCAAAGGTAAGTTTTGGTTGCCTCGTCGCGGATAGTCAGTCGGGCCCCGGCGACGCAAGGTGGTCGGTTGGGGGACGGAGGGCGTGTTGGGGGTGGTTGGGGTAGCGGGATGGCCCTCCATCAGGCACAGGGTGCCCGATCATGAGGGTCCCCCAGAGACGTTAGAGAGCAGCCTGCTTTTGTCAGGCAGCTTCTCTCGGGTCTAGGGCGTCCACTTGCCATGCGCAAAATCCCGCATGGAGGGAGGCAAAGGCCCTTAGGCGGCCACTTAAGGACCTTGATTACGTAGTGTGGCCCCAAGCCAAAGTGGCGGCAGAGGCAGGAATGGGTCGGGAAAGGCACCCGGAGCCTCCTGCTCCATTTTACGCAACCTTCCCCGCCAACCACCATCCCGCTCTTTGGGGTGGCATAAAATTCAACCCCTTTGTGAAATATTAAATGCATGATGCAATTACTAACTACTGTACTGGAGCATGAAATATTTCTATAGATTACATGATTCATGAACCATGATTCAACAAGAACACAAAAATAATTTATTGTCCAAGTAAAATTGCAAAATAAAACCTTTAATCCATTGGCTCAACCGTTAATATATTCATGTGCTATTAATACACTTGAAGTCAATACTATCAATAATGTTACTGCAGATGAAGTGGCATGGAGACAGGCATATTGGAAAATCTTTTCCGTCATTTTGTGATTGTGTTTGTTTTTCTCCCCCTCAAACATCTGCAATTTTTTTTTGCAATGAATTCCCTTTCATTGCTCAACTGGTTTTAAAACACAGGTATAGAAGAAATCTCAGGCATCCCATGAGCCAGGAGAATTTCACAGGAGTTGGGTGACTGGTGGACGGCAACATACAGCACAGAGACTGAGAAGCATATGAATCCGGGTAACAGAGGAGCCTCTGGCATACGATTTCTTTTCAAATCTTTGTGTTATTTTCAAGACATAACAGATTTGAAAACAGATGGAAGGCAGGAAGAACACTTTGTACAAGGAATCAGATGGCAGTGGTAGCAGCTGGATCAGATTCCTGGGGATCAATGAGAGAAGTGCACTGATCAGGTGTTTAGGGGAGCAAAGCAAGTTCTTCTATTTGGCTCTACTTACACTCCGTTATTTTCAATCAACTTGAAAAGAAAAATCCTTCCAGCCCCAGCCGATCTTGTCAGCAGAAGCAGAACACGGTTCCTACAGAACTTCCATTATCTGTGAAAATTATCACAGATACTCAAGTACACATGTAATTGAGGCTGTAGTGTATATAATATTTAACGGTTACTTACTGTTTTACCAAATCAAGTAGAAAAAAACTTTTACATACCAAAAACTATTTGAACTTGAACTAAAGGGCACTAATTATAACCATGCCCCATCACCCATTATCAGCATCACTTTGGCCATTTGAACCCCCCTCCCCTTCAATTGAGCAGCTATTTGTCGATGCCCTCCCTCGACTGAGCTTTGTTTCCCATGCCTGGACCTGGCCTTTCCCTGCCTTCCCATTTGAGACCAACTCCCACCCAAAACTAAGCAGATTTTTTTGAAAAACCTACCTCCTCACACCCCCAACCCCACAATATTTGCCAAAGTTCAATCCATATTATTTTCTAAAATAACTAGAAGTCAGATAAAAATATCTACTGACGGGCTTAGGAAGTGAAAAAAGACAAAGCATCAGGCCTAGATGGATTTCATGCAAGGGTACTTACAGAAGCGGCCAGCAAAATCTATCACATCTTCAAAGAATCATAACGATTAGGAAGTAGTGCCCAAGGATTGAAAAGCAACAATTTTGAAGAAGGGGCATAGGGGAAACTACAAAACAGTGAAGCTAACAGCTCTTGTATTGGAAGGCTTTGTGAAAGAGGAGATAATGAAACACCTAGATAGGCATAGCTTGGTAAAGGAATCAGCATGGATGAGAGTCTTGCCTGATAAATCGACTGGAGATCTTCTTGGAAACAACCAGTTTGTTGACATCAGAAATTTTGCATCTGTGATATACTTAGATTTCAGCAGTTATCCCACAAGACAGGAAGTCATGGGATAAAGGAAAACTTCCAAGGGGGATTGAAGATTGTCTAAATCAGAGAAAGCAAAGGATGGACCGTGAACAGAACTACATCGCTGTGGCAAGGGCTAACAGCAGGGTGCCACAAGTATCAGTGTTGGGGCCATACCATATATAAGTGATTTACAGTTGGACACGGGAACAGATCTGTGTAAATGTGCAGATAACAAATTAGTGACACAAACTAAACATGAAAGGTATTTGGACAGGTGGGAGCTGTGCTGATGAGCAACAAATGGCATTTAACATGAACAAATGCAAAATAATGGGACAAGGAACATACAAACAATGAGAATATAACCTAAATGGCTCTAGAGAGATTTCACAGTATCAGTCATTAGCCCACCTGAACCCAACAGTAGTACGTACAGCAACAGTAAGATAAGCTAACCAAATCTTAGGGTGCATCATGTCAATAACATTGCCCACTGCAAGTTTTACAGCTCAGCCACACCTGGAGCAATGCATCACTCTGGTCACTGAAGTACAAAAAAAGATATCCAAGCATTAGATTCAGTGCAAAATGGCCACAAAATCAATAATTAGTTCAAGTCACTGAGCTAGCTACGAGAAATTGAAGGTGAAAGGTCGCAGACCTGAAACGTCAACTCTGTTTCTCTCTCCAGAGATGTTGCCTGTCTGACCTGCTGAGTATTTCCAGCATTTTCTGTTTTTATTGAAGTTGAAGAGCCTGGAATTGTTTATTCTGATAAAGGAAATGCTCAGAATTATTTAAATAATCAAAATTTTTTTTAAAAAGGAAAGATTAATTTAAACTCAATATGTTTGGGATTGTGACAAACTCCAGAATTAACAAGCATAGGCTCAAGCTCAGAAGAGGGAAGAGGTCTAGACAGTTTAACCAGAAGGTGCTGAAGGTGTGGAATGGACTACTCAAGAGGGAGACAACGTGGAAAATTTTAAAGAGCACACTGAATTGAGCAACTGAAGTGCATTCGTTTTTGAGACTGTCCAGATAGTCTTTTCAAGTCCTAAACGTTAAGCTCATTATAGAATCATACAGGCATAAGGAGACCATTTGGCCAACTGTGCGTGTGACAGTACTTTGAAAGAACTATCCAATTAGCTCCACTCTCTTGCCTTTTCCCCATAATCCTGCAAATTTTTCCTCATCAGGTATTTAGAAAATTCCCATGTTACGGCAGAATTTTACCACGCAGCAGGATCGAAGGCAGATGGGCTGGTAAATATGTGGGGCTGCTTCAGGCCTGCTCCTCAACATTGTCCCACCGCCAGTCAAACTTCCCAGATGCGGATGGCCAGACAGATTAGTCTCATGCTGAACGGCAGTGGGCAGGCAATTAAGGCCAACTGACAGTGCTTTTTCCAGCAATTTGCGATTTTGCAAGGGGCACACGAAGCATCAGCGGTTCGCCTCCGAAAGCTCAGCAGCACATGAGTGGTGAAGGGAAGTGGCAACCATTACTTGCAGTTGTGTGCTGAAACAGGCAGGCTGTGTGGCGAAGAGTCAGAGATTAGCAAGTTTGGAGGCAGTGCAGAGGGTGAGACAGAGTGAAGGGCTGTTTGTGGAAGAGTGTGGCCCAGGTCCACTGCAACAACTGAAGGTAGGATGAGGTGCTCGAGAGACTTCATTTGCCAATGGGAGCTCTGCATTCAGAGTTTGAATCCTCCAGTGAGGAGGAGAGTGGCAGAGATGGGGAAGCTGCCACATCGAGCAGCTATGCAGTGTCCAGGGGAACTCCAGCGGCTTAAGGAAGCGATGGGACATGGACCAGGAGGGAGAGTGGGGATAAGAAGGCCCCCTCATGGTCGCAAAAGGCCACCTGGAAGGACATACCATCAGAGGCTCAGCTTCATGGAGATGTCTGAGCACCAGTCTCCAAAGACTGCGTCTCTCCGGGCAGATGGTAGCAGACCGGCTGGAATGCTAGAGCAGGATTTGAGGCCATTGGGATGTAATGGACACCTGTTGCAGTGAAGGTGATGGTGGCGCTCAACTTTTTGCCTATGGTTCACTCCAGGAATTGACTGGAGATATATGTGGGATCTCTCAGTCAGTGGCCCATAGCTGCATAAAGGGAGTGACACATGGCACGTAACGTCGAGCCAACTAATACATCAGGTTTACCACTAATCAAGCCAGTCAGGCTGAGAGGGCAGTCGGCTTTAGGGCTACAGATGGACTCCCTCAAGTACTGGGATTGGGGGGTGGTGGGGATTGGTGATTGCACTCAGGTAGACATCAAGGCTCCCTCAGAGCAGCCAGTCACCTTTCTAAACAGCAAAGGGCTCCACTCGATGAATGTTCAGGTCGTCTGCAACCACCGTAAGCAGAGCCTGGAGGTGTAAGCGAGGTTTCTAGGAAGTTGCCATGATGCGTTCATCATTTGACAGTCCCAAGTGCCTCAGCTCTTCAGGCCACTGGAATGCCTTTGTGGCTGGATCCAGGGGGAGATGGGGTCTCCAATGAGGCCATGGCTGCTGACACCTGTACATAACCCCAACACACAGGCAGAGGACAAATACAACTGCTGCTATATCACTACAAGGACCACCATCAAGCAGGGCATTGACCTTTTGAAGATGAGACTTTGATGCCTTGATAGATCATGCGGGAGCCCTGCAATATGGCCCCCTCAAGGGTATCCCACATCACTGTCTGCTGCAGTTTGCACAACCTGGCGTCCAGAGGGGAGCAGCGGTGGAGTTGGAGGACCATAATGAGTGTGCCACCTCCTCAGAGGATGAGGATGAGCTTGAGGCACCTCGACAGCTGTCGGCCAATGGAGAGGGCGCCAAGCTGTCCAGGTTACCGGGCAGTGGCATACATCCCAGGGAGACTCGCGACACAGCGCACAAGTCTCATGAATTCCTGTACAACGAGTCATCAAAACCCAGGGCTCCTGGCACTGGGCCGAAAAGGCAAAGGGAAAGGCCTTGGCCTTTCGGAGACTCTTCCCCCACCCCTCCCCCGACCCCGATATTAATCTTCCAGTGCTCAGGCACCTAAGTACCTGGCACCGGTATCCCTATCCCTTTAAGGATGGGGATTTCACCTCCAAGAGCTGCCAGCCAATCAGAAGGCTGGCAGCTCAATTGTATCAGCAGTGGCCACTGGGAGTGGTGGCCACTGCCGGTACTGCAAAAGGCCTTGGACCCAGGCCCAATGATGGCGCCCAGACCGATGGTAAGTGTGGCAGGGTTGCAAGGGCTGGACTGGCTGGCACCGGCAAGGGTTGGCTTCAGGGATGTGGAGTTTTTCCCCAGCAGGGGCCCTCTGTGGGCCACAGATTGCCCAGGATGATGGAGGCAGCGGCTCACCCACCTACTCCCACCCATTCTCCCCCACCCCCGACCAAGCCCACAGGAAGGTTGCCTTGTTTTACTGGGCAACCGCCCCACGTGGCAGAGGCCCTATCCATTGCTGGTTACATCCCATTGGCAGCAGGAAAAGGCCCTTAAGTGGCCAGTAATAGACCATCTAAGGGTTCAATTCGGGCAGCAAGGCCGTCTTCGGCCTATCCTGCCCCAACAAAATTATGTTGTGATGGGAAGGCGACTGGCCCTCCAGCCCCTGCCTCCCATTGCAGTTTTATGGGGCTCCGCAACCTCCCTCCCCGCTGCCTCCGAAAGGCCCATAAAATTCAGCCCATTAACTCTGTTTCTCTCTCCACAGATGCTGCCTGACCTGCAGAGTATTTCCAGCATTTTCTGTTTTTATTTCAGATTTCCAGCATCTGCAGTATTTGGATTTTGCTAATTCTAGTTTCTCTAGTCTCTTCACATAACTGAAGTCCCTTGTCCCTGGCACCATTTCAGTAAATCCCCTCTGCACCTGCTCAGAGGTTCTAAGCAAAACCATGTTAATCAAACATCAGTATACAAAATTACATAGGAATATTGAAAAAAAACTACTTCTCTAGAAAAATATACACTGGAGATTATAATTAGTTATTTACAGATTAGTAAAGGATTTCAACATATTATTTAATAGTAGCTTGTAATGATTCTTGATTAAGATTGAAAGATTGAAAGTTTTGGGCAAAAGATACAGGGGGATATGAAGAAGCACTTTTTTTAAAAAAACGAAGCAGGTGGTAATGACTGGAGCTCGCTGCCCACAAGGTTGGTGGAAGCGGAGACGATCAATGACTTCAAGAAGAAGTGGGTGGCCACCTGAGAGAAACAGACTTGCAGGGCCACGGGGTTCGAGCCAGGGATAGTTTGACTAACTGCATAGCTCAGTGGAGAACTGTCATGGACTCGATCAGCCCAATGGTCTCCTTCTGTGCCATAAATGACTCTACGATTCTTCATAATGAACACACATTCCACATTGGTTGCTTAATTTTATACTTAGATTTCTACAGCCTTGAATTACACACAGTTATGTTGCCAAAAGTTTTTCCCATGCCTTACAGTCACACAAGGAGGTGACATTTGAAATCTGGTCAGAAAAGTACTAATGAGCAACCAGTAAATAACAATGAACAACCAAACCATAAATCAGATACTTAATGAACAACCAGCAAGTTAACACTGAAAATACCTTTTGAAGGCATAGTCAGTAGCCATCTTCTCAGTAACTGAAGAATGTAGTCCTAACATAGCAAGATGAAATAATTCTCAATAGAAATCACTAATCTTCGCCAAAAACTGACTTATTTTACCCAAGATATTTCTACAACATCTTGCCTCTGCAGAGGTCTTTCCTTTTCCCTGGAACAGGAGTATTTGGTTTTAACAACTTGCAGTGTTTACCTAAGCTTTTCTACCAATACTACCTTGATTCAAAAGGATGCTAGATCTCAGTTTGCAGTCTGTCAAATAAGAAGCTGCCACTTTGTGTTGCAAAACCTCACTCTCCACTGCTGAATAAGTTGAAGCCTTGATTTTTTTTTATTTGTTCTTGGAAGACTGGCATTGCTGGTAAGGCCAGCATTTATTGCCTATCTCAATTGCCCTTGAGAAGGTTGGTTGAGAGCGGGACTGACATATGAAGAGAGATTGAGTCGGTTAGGATTATATTCGCTGGAGTTCAGAAGAGTGAGGGGGGATCTCATAGAAACCCATACAATTCGAACAGGACTTGACAGGGTAGATGCAGGAAGGATGTTCCCGATGGTGGGGGAGTCCAGAACCAGGGGTCATAGTCGAAAGGATACGGGGTAAACCTTTCAGGACAGAGATGAGGAGAAATTTCTTCACCCAGAGTGGTGAGCCTGTGGAATTCGCTACCACAGAAAGCAGTTAAGGCCAAAACACTGTATGTTTTCAAGAAGGAGTTAGATATAGCTCTTGGGTCTAAAGGGATCAAAGGGTATGGGGCGAAAGCGGGAACAGGTTACTGAATTGGATGATCAGCCATGATAATAATGAATGGTGGAGCAGGCTCGAAAGGCCGAATGGCCTACTCCTGCTCCTATTTTCTATGTTTCTTGAACTACTGCAGTCCTTGTGGTGTAGGTACACCCACAGTGCTGTTCGATAGAGAGAGATCCAAGATTTTGACCCAGTAATGATGAAGGAACGGTGATATAATTCCAAGTCAGAATAATGTGTGACTTGGAGGGAAACTTGGTGGTACTCCGATGCACCTGCTGCTCTTGTTCTTCCAGGTGGCAGAGATCGTGGGTTTGGGAGATGCCTTGGCAAGTTGCTACAGTGCATCTTGTAGATGGTACACAAGGTGGTCACGATACACTGGTGGTGGAGGGAGTGAACGATCAACATGGTGGATGGGCTATCAATCAAGTGGGCTGCTTTGTCCTGGATGGCATCGAGCTTCTTCAGTGTTGTTGGAGCTACGCTCATTCATGTAAGTGGAGTGTATTCTATCACACTCATGACTTGTACTTGTAGATGGTGGAAAGGTTTTGGGGAGGGGGGGAATGACTTGACACAGAATACCCAGCCTCTGACCTGCTCTTGTAGTCACAGTATTTATATGGTTTATTCAGTTAAATTTCTGGTCAATGGTGACCTCCTAGGATGTTGATCTTGGGAGAAATCAGCGAAGGTAATGCCATTGAATGTCATGGAGAGGTGGTTAGACCTTGACATTCCAGGTTATTCCACGTAGCATCCCAAGCCTAATTGTTGTCCAGGTTTTGCTGCATGTGGGCGTGGACTTCATTATTTGAAGAGTTGCAAATGGAACTGCAGACTGTGCAATCACCAGCGAACATTTCCATCGTTTGATTTTATGATGGAGGGAAGGTCACTGATGAATGAACTGAAGATGGCTGGGCCTAGGGCACTACCCGGAGGAACTCCTGCAGTGATGTTCTGGGGCCGAGATGACTGGCCTCCAACAAACACAATCAACTTCTTTTGTGCTAGGTATGACTCCAACCAGTGAAAGTTTTCCGCCCTGATTCCCATTGACTTCAATTTTACAAGGACTCCTTGATGCTACACTCAGTCAAAGGCACTCACTCTCACCTTACCTCCAGAATTCAGCTTCTTTGTCCATGTTACGACCAAGGCTGTGATGAAGTCTGGAGCCAAGTGGCCCTGGCAGAACCCAAACTGAGCATCAGTGAGCAGGTTATTGCTGAGTAAGTGCTGCTTGATAGCATTATTGATGATACCTTCCATTATTTTGCTGATGATTGAGAGGAAACGGATTGGCCGGTAATTAGCCGAGTTCATACAACCTAAACTTACCTATTACTGAAATCTGTACTGCCAGGACAAATTTTCTTCAACTTTGGTTAGAGTTCAATTCAGCAGTGCTCCTGCTTAACCAGCACAGAATTGAGCAGTTAATTTGAGGCGTTATTGGTGGTACTGGTTTAGAGAGGATTGCTGACCAAGGCACTGGGAAAATTCCTTGCTCTTCAAGTAATGTCAAAGGGTTTTCACCATTCACTTGAGCCACTGGACAATGCCTCAGTTTAATGGCTCCTACAAACGACAACATCCTGACATTTCAGCATTGCCTTAGTTCTGCACTGGACTGTCAGCCTAGATTATGTACTACAGGAAGAGCGAGTTTCTTTTGGTCCATGAACCATGTCACAGGATATTAATTATATGTTATTTACTAATGAATTTTGGGTTACATGATAGAATAGCCCTGCAGTAAAATACCACATATTCCAATTTGGTGAACAATGCCACAGGAGATCTGGTTATTTAAATAGATCTCAGTATATAATAATTGAAGAATTATATCAATTATTCAACACATTTGTCTATTCATCGAATATGGGCCAGAGTCCTGAAAGAATTAATGCCTTTAATATTGTTCCATTTTTGCATCCAATTAAGGGCTCTAAAAACAATGACATTTATTTTAGATGCACACTTAAAAAATAACTACAAACCCACATTTTTAATCTAGAAGCACAAGCTCAAGGTCTGTATGTGAAAACAAACTGCTTTTAAGTACACTGCTAAATATAGCTACCACACCTCTTTATCACAGTCCATTATTGTTGAATTTATTTTCTGAACTTCTATTTGAACACTCTTATGTTGCCCAGCAACAACCTATAAGTACTTTTAGAACTATTAATCATCAGCTCTCTTAATCCTGAATCTTTCTATATATGGATTATGGTGATTTTACCAGGATACAACATAGTGCTGCCCATAAAACTTAATACTCAGCACCTGCACAATACATCAATTCATACAAAATAGATCTTAAGAACTTATTGTACCCTTTAAGCTGAATATGTGAACAGCCAACAAACACAAACTTTTCATTTTCATTAAAGGGCCAAACTACCAACAACTATTTTTAATCCAAATGGTGCCATACTATTTACAAACAATATACATCTTCAATTTCTGCCAATAAATAGGCTGCATGCACAAAGATTTTTTCTTCAACCAGTCTGTCTGAATTTAATGCACTAGTCTTTATCAAAAGTTCAAAAAGCGTTCATGTTTCAAAGCAGAAAGTAATCCAATTAAATTTGGTCACCAAAACTGAGTACAGGATGGTTCGCCACAACATTGCACGAGGGCTAACTGGTTTATGGCTATTGACTGCAGCAGTTCAAGAAGGCAGTTCACCACCGTCTTCTCAAGGGCGACTTGCAATATGCAACAAATGTTGCCCTTGCCAGCGACACCCACATCCCATGAATGAACGCATAAAATTTTTTTTATAAATATGCAGCTTACGAGTAGCTTTCCATCCATCAAGGGCACAGACCTGTTGTGAGGAGCTGTCTCATGACAAACCAATTGTGAAGCTCCTGTGGGAAAGTTGGTAAGGTCTCTGAGGTCAAGGTAACCTAAGGTGACATGCCTAGTGATGGAACTAAATCAACCCGCCGTGGTAGGCTCAGTAGCCCAAGAATACCTTACTCATGGCACCTGGAGGAATAAACCAACCGGGGAAACAATAATTCTTTGCATTCAACTCCAGATAGGCTTGCAAGCCAGTGCCCCAACAGATATGCTAGTATTAGTTGGACAAGCAGCATGATGGCAGTTCTGGTATGCGTGGTTTTAAGCTAGGTAAACTCCAGCAGTTCCCCTGGGTACACATGGGGATCCCAGATCCTTGCCTCTGCTAACCTGCATTCAAGTTCTCTAAACTTGGGTAAATGGGTTGCATCCCTACAAGAGGATTATGCAATTCATGTCGGGCAGACTAGAAACCTTGCAGGGAGCTTGACCTGGAGGTTCAAACCTAGCAAGGGATATGTGCACATCAAAAATCCACTTGATGAAAAACAAACTGATCATACAAAACCAAAGCTCAAGTGGGTTATGTTACCTCAATCCCAAAGATATAATATTCTTGAAACAAACTACACTGCTTTATTCTACCACAACACAGACAAGTGTACTTTGTGGAGATGGTATTAGCCTGTTTTTGGCAATTTATTTGAAGGGTGAATAGAGCGAATGTCACACTAGAGTGGCAAGCTTTCATGATTCAAACCACAGTGATAACGTGTTTCATTTCACTGCCTATTACAACAGCCTCAGCATATTGTAGCTCGAATGTATAAAAAAATTCAAAACAGCTACCCAAACCCAGAAAATATTATGTCCCTAAACATATCCATAACCATGTGCTCTTCTCAATGCATAATTTTATTTTTAATAATTTTATTTGTTTTAAAATAGCTCTAGATCGGGGAGTTTACTGGTCTCATGACTGGGAAAAAAGATATTTACTGAAGAAACAAAGCAAAGCGTCTTCTACTGATTACAGTACAACTGCATATTATTATAAACTAGCAATTGTTAGATGGAAACCAGATAAGAAATGAATATCAAAATGACTTAACGAAGCGCTGTCAGCCTGTTGAAATACTTTCATTATTTAATCTAGAGACCACTTCAAGTGTGTGTTTTACACAAAGAAGAAATACTGGATAAGTGCCTCTTGTGATATCATTTTAATATGCTACATTGTGTATTGTCTGATGAGTACACTCCTAAGTACTACAGACTTATAAGAGCTCTCCTTACAGCCTCAGCAAAATTTTACCTCAAAACAACCTTCAGTTTTAAAAGAACAGTATCAATAGCACCACCTAGTGACCATTCAGAAGTACATCAGAAGAAAAGAAAAACTTGCACTGAAACAGGAACTAATCATATCTTTCCATAATGCCTCACGGTACTTAACATACAATTAACTACTCTAAGGCGCAGTGACTACTTTTCAGGCATGCGATAGCCATTTTGCATACAGCAAAATCCCACAAACTGCAATGAAATGAATGATTAATCTGCTTTTGACGGTTTTGGTTGAGGGAAGATTTAAGAATTCCCTGCTCTTCTTGTTAAGGTAAAACTTAATTTAACATCTCATTCAAAGAATAGCATGTGCAAAAATGATAGCCACTGCCATTACTACACTAGTTGATGTGTTCCAAGTCTTGGAGTGAAGTTTAATAAAATTCAGCATTTTCCAGCAATTAAACTTAAAATACATAGCACACTGGAGCTGTGGTAAATATAAATCCATTGCACACCACAGAGTTTACTCCTTTGAAATCCTCCAACAAGTTTACCGATTCATCAGCACTCCCTCCTTTTCATTATGGGGAAATGTGTCAAAGACTGACAATATAGGTCCACTCAAAACTTACACAGAAGCGAAATTGGGCCCAATGTTAATTTTGAGTTCTGTGTCATTAAAATAGTCAAAAAGAAGCTCTTAGTCATTTTTGGCCAATCAAATGCTTTCTTTTTCTGTTCAAAGCAAAGGATGTCATTGCTGGTCAGAACAAGAAGTTCCATTTCAGGCAGCATTGACGGTATCATGCCTGAGACCAGTGAGATGAAAAGTAAAGCTCCCGACAATCTGCTCTAATAATGCACCTTAGAACTGCATCACCAATTGCACCAAAGTGGCATTTTTAAATTTTCCACACCATCTAGCCTGTGGTCTAAGTGAGCTTCCATGATTATTGTCAATTGATGCTAAGTTTTTCAGATGATTTTCTGCTATGGCCCCATGGTGACTCAGAACTGGATATTGCTACAACCACATGGTGCGATTTGGGTGCTTCCCACTGTTCAACTCCCCAAGTGACCTCAGCAAGTGTCTTTTGTTATTAGGGTTTAACCCCTTGGTGTTTTATTTGTCAAGTACACAGACAGCGACAGGTTTTCTTGTAGGTCTAAAAACGGAAAATCAATTGTTTATTGATCAGTACGCCTTATCCTGAAATTGTCACAATCTCATCCACTCGCGCACGCACACGCGCACACAACAGATAGAGAGGGAGAAGGGGAAAGCGATTATAAGTGTGGTGGGTGGGCAGGGAGGAGGTCACGGTAAACCTATTGAATTCTCTTGGAAATTGAGTTCTTGTGGGCTGCAGGCCTGAGGTGATTGTAGATTTCTCTCTTGGTTGAAAGTTCAGTTGAAGTCAGTGGATCACTTCAAGTTCACTGCCGTCTCGTGTAGATGTAGGATTCTACAGCAGATACGTGCCTTCTGGTTTGCTAGAAGCAAGCTTCTGGATGCTGCTTTTCTGCTATCTCGTTTCTGGAGTGTCTCTTTCTAGGCTGTCTTTTTTAAGATAAAACTGTTACTTCTCACCTCCTGTTAAGAGATGCGTTGGTCTGTTCCCCATGGTGATCGCGCAATGGCCCAGGATGTGGCGACTTCGCACCTTCTTTGTTTCAGAAGACGACATTCAATACTGGAATGTTTTAGGATGGGTGCAATTGACACCTCTTAACTTTGAAGATTTTCCTTTGACCCTGTCAGACAGTTTGAATATACAAAGGCCAAGCCCTTTTTTCTCCTTCGGCAGCCATTTTGCAGCATTGTTCACTTTTTAAAAGAAAGGTTCATTTTTTTTTAAAAGACAAAGTCAGTTTTTAATAACTCCATTTAGTCCATAATTTGTATCATCACACTTCTTGGTCTGGATTTTGTTCCCAGCCCGATGTTGGGATCCACGGCAGCACGCGTGCTGGAGAATCGGAGTGGCAGCAGCTGCCACGGAACCAGATGCCATGATTGCTGGACCTGATTCTCCCGGGTACGGGATAAGCTGACATCGGCCTTCCCGCCCAGAGGACAATTGAGACCCTTAAGAGGCCTACTGATGGTCAATTAAAGGCCTCTTCCCACCACCACTGGGAGGACCCCTTAGAAAACAAGGCGCCCTTCCTGTGGGCTTGGGGGCGGGGGGGGGGGGGGGCGAGAAGTGATGGGCCCTCCTTTGTGGGCAATTCATGGCCCACGGAGGATCCCCACCTCCTCCGGCCGAGAACCGCTGCACACACCCCAAACCCAGGAACCCTTCTCACTGTGGGCCAAATACCCACCACCCCCACTCCCCCCTCCTGTGATTGGCCCACAGCTCTTGGTGGCGGGATCCCCATCCCTATTAAGTGTTTAAAGGAGTGGGGATCCAGACTCCTTTAACTTTGACCCCAGAAGACCAGAGGATCACTTCGGGGGTCAGAATAAATACAGAGAAAGGGGTCCCCCGACATTTTCAGCCTGCCGCTGGGAGCCCGCTTCCTGCATAAAATCCAGCCCCTTGTGTGCGTGACAATAGGGACTGCCCAAATTTCAGCTAGCCACCAGCAGGAAGCATCTTTCAGCCCATCAATCTGGGCTTAATTTAATCAAAGGCCTGGATTCTGCAGTCAGCGGCAGCACTCACTGCTGACGACCAAGTCTTCACGTGATCCTCGTGGTGAGAATTTTGGCTGGCTTTAGGGAGGATTCCTTTTCGCCATGGGCTGCAGTGAGGACCAGCAGCATGTGCTAGTTTAGACAAAAACAGATGTGGGAGTGGCTTACAGTCACTGCACCACAAAAACTGGTAAAAAAAAAAGGCTGCTGCAGTAAAAAGGTGTTGGAAAATCCCATTAAACAAGTGTTGAAAAAAAAAAATCACATTTTTAGTAGACATAATTAATTTTACAACATTAAAATGTAAACAGATTTATCAAAATTATTTTGATCAGATAAACCATTTAAAAAAATGATATTTACAAAGTCTGATAAATCATGCTATAAAGTCACTACTTTTTCATGTTAAGAAATGTTAAAAAATCCAGTTTAACTTTTAAAATGGGATTGGTCTCATCTTTAAGTATTGGCGAATTGAGAGGAGGCACCTTTGGCCTGAAAATACAAGTGTAAAATTTAAAAGTGTAATTAATTCAGAATTTGAGGGCAATTGACCCAAAATTCGCACTGGTTCCTCGGCTGGCGCTTGATGTAGTGAACCCTCGGAAGTTGTGTTGGTTGGCCCTCTGCAACTTTCAGATTAGTGCACTATGCATGCCAGAGGTTGCAGAACCTCTCGAAAGTCGAGTCACAACAAACACTAATTGCGTTGTTGCTACTGGCATTGCAAAATCCCGCCCAAGGTCTAAAATGAAAAAGGTGGACCCAGGGTACCACCCAATCATTTTCAAAACAGAAATATACTCAGCATTTCTACCATCTTCAAGCTAGTGGGAACAAGGAGGCAGAAGAAAATTAAAACTAAACGAAAAGGGGTTTTTATTTACTTTAAGTTGTGACTTTAACTTAGAGTCAATACTACAGTGAGTTGAGTACATTTATTATAGTATTTTTATCAGCATCACAGTGCAGGAGTTGAAAACATACAAAATTGGTTGGACTAGGGAGACAAGTTTCCCAGACCTGCCAGTAGTCTGAATTATCCTATCAGATAATGCCTGCCTGTCTTCAGCAACAAAAGTGTTTTTCTCAAAACCACAGGTTTTCAAGCTGGGGTCTTTGAGAAGTTCCAAGGGGACTACTGATTTCTGAATTTTCTGTATTTGTTGACATATTAGCATGTTAATTTTGTTGCATTTAATTAAAATGTTTTCTACAATGATGGTCGTGTTCTCCTAGTTCTTATGTTCTTTGCTTGCTGGCACGGTGTTTCAGAAATTAGGAAGGGAGTTCCCTGAAGTGTGTCAATACTAGCAGGAACTCCCCCACTCAGAAAATTTCAGAAACCACTGCTCCGAACTAATCTGAGATATTAAGCAAGTGTATGCCATCAGTACTTTAGAAAAAAACACAATGCTGGATTGGCAATAATTCTATCACCAACATGCTTATGCAATCAAATTCAGAAACAATCCACTGTTCTTAAGACTCCAAGACAGCTGACCTGATTATCTCAGCTGCAGCTCTGAATTGGCCAACTGCTGCCTCAATCTTTGCTGCTAATAGAAACATAGAAAATAGGAGCAGGGGGTAGGCCATTCGACCCTTTGAGCCTGCTCCGCCATTCAATACAATCATGGCTGATCATCCAA